>NW_007248527.1:622151-749535 GCF_000164805.1 Carlito syrichta
AGGATCGCCGGAGCCCAGCAGGTCAAGGCTGCGGTGGCCGGGAGCGGCCACTGGCCACCGCACTCCAGTCTGGGTGACAGAGTGAGACTCCAACTCAAAAAATAAATAAATAATCCAAACTCAGAGGTTTAAAACAGCAAACACTTATTTAGTACACAAGCCTGAACTTTGCAATTTAGGCTGAGTTTGGCTGGGCGGTTCTTCTGCTTTTGACAGCACTCCCTCATACACTGCCAGTGGGTTCGCTGTTGGCTGGAAAAGAGTGAATGGGTCACCTGGCTCTCATCCTTCAACCTGCTAGCCCAGGCATGTTCTCGCAGTGAAGACCTAGGGGCAAGAGTGGGCCAGTAATCACAAACCTGATGGGACAGAGCTCAGGGTCTCAGCAGGTAGCACTGCAAAGATAGATGGCAAAGGGTGAGGACGTGGACCACATATGCAATGAGCCTGCTATGAAATGTTCTAGATATTTGACTTGAATCCCTGGGTAGATGAAGTCACCTTTTGTTGTCATGGAGCAGACTGGGGAAGGAATGCATTGGGGATTTCGGGAATCAGGAATTCTGTTTTGGCTTAGGAATATGCAGGACAACTTCAGACTTCCTAAAGCACTCAGCAGGGGTTCGTGAGAACTGCCCCACCCCTCATGGGTAATTCTTCTCTTCTAATTTTAAATAAAATTCACCAAGCTGGAGTTCCAAAGTCCCAAGATCACAAAACCTTTGGAAGATCATGACCATGAGCCCGCCATGGTGCCCACATAGCAGAGAGCAGTTCCTCCCCACTCCCAAGGTGACAGCTGGGCAGTCGTTGGGGTTCGTCACACGATAAACAGGTCCCTTCTGTCTGCCACGTCCACCATTCCGTATTCACCGTCAAATGAGCTGGAGTTTCCATTGACTCAAAGAGAATCTCTGATTTTATGCTGATCATTAACTAAGAATATTTCTCTCTAGAGATTTATTACATTAATGAGCTCTGAAATTACTCATAGCAATTAAGTATATTGTTTTTAAACTCTCAGAAATCATCAAAGCACATTGATTGTTTTTCAGGGAAACATAAATAAAGGGTACAACTCGTTACCCAAACAAACCCAGCATCCAGCTCCCTTCATGCTGGTCTGGGGAGTTCTTGGTCCCCGGTCTCCAAGGTAGAAGTATGCCTGCCCACCTGAGAGACACCCACGTCCCTAAATAGTGAAACTGTCTTTCCTAAAAGAGGACTGAATGCTGAGGATGAGTTATCAGCAAGTGGATGGCTCTGTACCTGGAACCACTGTGGGGGCTGAGACTTTGTCCTGCAAACTGCAAAGCCCACTCACACACAAGAAGCAGAGGAAGACCAGAGGGTCTCAACATCCCAGTTAAGGAGGCCACAGACCCCAGCAGCCCAGTGTCACCTCTTATCCCACATTCATCTCCATTTCTAAATGACCCAAGAGCCTTAGGAACTGCCATCCCGAGGCGTGGATATCACCTGGCCTCCCAGAGCATGGAGAGGCACTCTGCAGCAGTGCCAGGGGCATGGTGACCCCGGGACTTTTTTAAGTTCAATATTAATGTTTGCTGCCTCTGTTGCCTCAAGGATTATAATCCAGAGCCCTTTGCAAGTCTGGGGCTGTGTGCCGTGTGAACGCCTTGGTAGGGTGGTTAATATAAAAGATGGTTGTCCTTAAAATGTGTCTGTTAAAAATTAAAACCTTGTAGGCGCTTAATGCCAAATACGCAGATTCCACCTCCTCCCACCCTGCCAAGCATTCCCTGCCAATGAAGTATAATGGTTTTAATATCCTTTCAGATTAACATAGCATAAGGCATGCCCATTAAAGTAGCCAATGAACAACTCCCCTCTCCCCAACCCAAAAGAATAAGGAAACTAATAAACGGAGACAATTGAGGCTTGGGAGCGAGTTCTGAGGACAGGACCACGGGCTAAGCAAGTGTCCCTGAATCCCAGATTTGGTAAGAGCTGTGTTGGCAGTGGTTGGAGGGAGAGGGGCTTCTCTCCAGTTTTCAAAACGAGACCTTATTTTCAGGGTATTGTACAAAGCAGGGAGGCTTTCCCGTGTCAGAGAGCTCCCCCTGAAATCCCACTACAGATCACCACACCCTGAACCAAACTGCTGTGACGAGCCCTTAAAAGTCACCAGGGAATAACGTCCGATGCAGCAAGGACAGGGAGAGAAGGTTTTGAGAAAACAGGGGTCTTGCGGGGATCACCCATCTTCAGGCCCCGCCCCAGCCCCCACCCAGCTCCCTCGTGGACCCAAGATTCTGAACTGCACCAACCCCCTACCCCACCCCCATCACACCTCCCACCTCAAAGCAAGCATGTCCTCCTTAAGGTGATTATTTGAAAAAGCCAAACAGCCAAAACCAGGCAGGACCAAGGATCAGAGCAGGGACAGCTCAGACTCCTATGGCCAGAACCGGCCAGAGTGACATGTCCAGCAGAGCTAACCGTGGCGCCACAGACAGAGCCTCCACCTTGGCCAGGCTTACGGGCACCAGGATACGACAGAAGTAAAACTAAATTATATCACTTGTCACCATTAAGAAAACTCTTCATCCTTGTTCTTCATTTGAAAAGCTCTATATTTAATGAATGGGTACTGAGTCGTGACACGCAAATGACTAAAATGTAGGAATTATATGGGGGGTCAGCTAACGTATTTTTAAACCGTGTAATTAAGGGACCTATTCGCGCCTGTCGCCGATGCCACTCCCAGGCATTATGAGCCTCTGCACGGCTGCCCGTGAGTCCTGGGGAGTGGACGACACTTCGACAAGAGGTAGACCAAGTTTCCGTGCACACCCTCTGGTGAGGGAGAAGAAGAACTCTTGCTGACCTGTGTGTCAACCGCGTGGGTCTGTGAGCTCTTTATGTGTATCCAGCGAAGGCACTGCCAGCCTCAAGGGAGGCAAGCCCCCTTCCAAGGAGCATTTTGCTCCTCTGCTTCCACAGTGGTGGTCCACACCATTCTTCTGATGCACACCTTTCTCAACTGCATCCCTCTCCTTTCATTTCTCCCAGAAAATTAAGTTGCCTTACAGTCTGAACTCTGCAAAAGTGTGGATGAAAATGGCAAAGAAAAAAAAAAAAAAAACAGATGCCAAGATCCACCAGGAAGCCTGAAATTGGAAGTTCCTGGTGAGGAATCATTGTCCAAGGACTCAACATTCAGGTTGAAGTTGGCATGTTTGGGGCTTTCCATCCTGCAGCTAAAGCTATTTTTTGGTCAAACGATATTCTGGGTTTCCTTTGGTAATGCCCCTACTCTCTGTTCTCGGTCATGCAGTTTGGGTGGGGTTGACCCCACATCCAGCACCAAGGCTTGATGCTAATTGTCAAAAGTCAATCAATATAGGTCTTTATTCTAACCACAGGGATTAATGACCCGATTCTGGCCAGGCAGCTAATGATTGTGTATAGACACAAAGTTTGCAACGGCCAGAAACATATCCATTTATGAAAGGAGGGCTTAGAGCTATTAAGAGGGAGAGGTAACATTATGTGGAAGCTGATGATAAAACCAATACCAAGAGGGCCTTGGGCGACGTCTTTAATCTGCTGAATCAAACCTTACCTGAAGCAGAACTTTATTGTTTACAAAAGCCAAAACATTTTCTCTCTTATTTAATCCAGTGAGAGCTGGGTGGTTTTTGCGACATGAAGTGTTTCCAGAATGTCAAGGATCTTGTCTAGAATCCTGTGACCTAGAGTACAGAGAAGCTTTCCAATCCCCTTCTCCAACACACATAAAAATGACTGGACGCAAAGCAAGTGGTTGGACAAGGGCTGATAACAACAGCAAAGAGAAGCAGCTGTGTCAGTACCAAAAACAGGGAGCTCACAGCTTTCAGAGTGCAGGACAGGACTGAGGGCCATCCAAGACCACACACACACACACACACACACACACACACACACACACAGTCTGTGGCTGACCTCTTTTCCTATTTGTCAAATCCTAAACTATCCTAGTCTTTAATACTTGGAAATTACCCCTGTCCTGAACTGTCCAAGCCTGTCACTGATTAACTACTCTCTGTCAAGGAGGCTCCCTGCCTCTCTGGGATTCTGCTGGGGGCAAGAAAAATGTTGACGATGCCCCTACCTGAGTCATCCATAAAAGCGTTACACCGTTTCATCTGAAGCTGATCCCACACTGTGAGGCCTCTGTGGTGTCAGAACCGGGAGGCTTACGAAATTAGGGAGGGAGGATGTCCGAGTGAGCCCAGTGTCCTCAGCGGGGGCTGCGACTTGGTGGCAGGAAAGAGACACTGAGGAAAATCGTGCTGCCCCGCCGTGTATGTGAAACGGCTGTTTCACTCTTCCAGCATTCAGATCAGGGTCCAGACGTGGAATTCCGAGCTCGGCATGAGTGGAAAACACCCTAAATGTCATCCACTCTGACCCCTAATTTTTAAACTTCCTCCTGTCAGTGGCCACATAGCCGATGTCGAATACGTCTAGCGATGAGGAACTCACTCCCTACCTCCCTCAGAGGCAACGCCATCTTCAGTCAGTGCTGAAAGTCTCAAGTTTTCCCTTGTTCTGGGCATCTATCCACATCTCTGAAGCTCCCACCCCCTTGGGGATGCTCAGAACTCACTGTTCCCTCTTCCCCTGGAAGCTCTTCAGATATGGAAACCCAGAAATCGTGGTCCCCCGAGTGTCCCTAGGTCTGGATTAAATGCTCCCTATTAATTCCTCATACAGGCTTGGTTCTGTGTCTCTAACCCCACCCCAGGCTGTACTAATCACAGTACTTTGTAGTGTGGTCTGCTCAGCATTTGCAGTATAACACTCCTTCTCCTCACCTCCGTTGTTCCTTACACTGTACTCCCATTAATGCAACCACAATGGCACTGTGGTTAGAGAGACCAACAGAGATTCAGGCCAATATCATTTCTTCTCGTTTTTCAACAAAAGTAAGATATGCTCTGCTTATAAAAAGTTGACCTTAAAACACTTCTTATCTACAGGGTGCCTGAATGAAACGTCATTGTACACCTAACCCTTAACTGTACCCCACAAAACCATAATAAAAAATACTGATTAATGAAAAAAAAAAAAAGTTGACCTTAAAATGACCATCGATGCCCATCAAGTCCTGCCCCTTGCTTTCTTCTCCTTTTACAACCTTCCAAATAGGATTCCCATCCCCGGGATTTTGGGCCAGCGAGATAGCACACTACCTTGTGGCAAGAGAAGAGCATGCCAGCATCTGTGTCATAGGAGGGGGAAAAAGGGTTCTCTCGGCTTCATAGATGAATGTGCAAGTAAAAGTGGAGGCTACTAAATTGAAACTGATCACTGTAGGCCCCCGTCGCTAATTGTCACCCAGCTATTTTGCTTTCCAGCAGTCACGGGGTGGGTGACGGCCACAGACGTTGATGGATCCCGACCTGGACTAGAAATCTGGTTTCTAAAAAAGCGAGAGAGAGAACGAGGACAGAAGCCATGAGGTTAGCGGCCCAGCGTGAGGAGAAGGGAACGAGAACAAGGCGGTGTCTCTGACAGCTCAAGCTGAGGAGGAAAATTAGAAAAGAAAGCCCACTCCGCCGCCATACGTGTGGAAGCTGGCCGGGACAGCTGGAAGAAATATCGCCCAGCCCGAGTCCCCGGCCAGGACTGTGATCCGTGCCGGCGTACGGCTATCAATAACCCTGCACGATTCATGCTAATGATTTATGTTAATTTCACCATAAGCTTTATTTGTGCCCAGTGTTGAACTTAAGGATGTCAAATCCTTCCTTAGGAGGTTGCTAGAGATTTTTAGAAGCCGAGTCTAAAACAGAACATCTGACGTTCCGTAGATCATGGCCCTGGCCACCCCAACATTTCTCTGTGTGACCAGGGTCACCATCCCTCGTGGAGCTCTCATCCAGCAATGTCCTTGGGAAGGGATTCCACAGCACAGAAAGGGTGGCTCATTTTGGGGGCTGTCCATCCCTGGCACTGCACCTGCCTCCATGGGCTACTGTCCATCACGGAGGCAGGATGAGCTTGCCGAATCTCATCCTGCGTGGCTGTATGTAGCAGTCATGTCACCTCTGGAGTCTCACTTTCCCTTCTGTTCCATGAAGCAGGGGAAATGCTCCACCCTCTTCACAGGAAAGCTGGGAGCTTGAACATCCTAACACCGTGGGATCCTTTGCTCTCTACAATCACCCCCAATGCATGATACCCTGCATTCACCAAGATGCTTTGAGGGTCCACCTGCCTCCCAGAAGCAGATCTGATCTCTCAGGTCATCGCCCGCTCACCTTGCTCCTGTCCACACATCAGTTGTTAATGCAGGCAGCCCCTGTAGAGCCTCCTTCATTCACTCCCAGAAACCAACGCAACACCCGGTGTGTGGCTAGCCCCACCCAAGGTGCCAGGGACCATGGTGGCCTAGAAAGGTGGGGCCGGGCAGCAACTTAAACCTCTCCGACAGGCCTAGAGACTAATCCAACTACAGAGGATGGTACCGGGTGGTGTTGCCGCCAAGTGAGGACAAGAGAACAGGTCAAACAGACGTGGTGGAAATGGAAAGAGGGTGTTACAAGTCAGCCCCATGCAGGGCTACCGGATGTGACAACCACCCGACATCAGGGCAACCCACCTGGGAATTCAAGCCACCCACCGTTTGGGACCCCTGGGAGTGCCAGCCTAGCCCCCCGCCTGGTCTGTCCCTCACTTCTCTTGTAAATTCCATCCAGGACTGCCACAATCCTTCCCCACCTCCTCCTCGGCTCCAGTACTTAGGGTTCCATCGAGGACCCAGGGACTGGTGGCTTTTCCACCTAGAAACCAGTCACTGCACCTGCCCTGCCTTTGAAATGAAACCCTTCATGCTCTCTCCGACAGAGCCCAGATCCAAGTCGTGACCCAACTGAAACCCCAAGCCACGGGGGAAGTAAAGGCCAGATCCCTCCCGCCCCTCCCTCCCCCCATCTCCTGCTAGAAATGCATTATCTCCAGCTTAAAAGCAACGATATCTAGATGGGTTTGTACCGAAAAGGAAATATCCTATCCGCTCTCCTGGCTTCCTGTGATGGAGCTCCACTAAGCCAGCTTGGTCTGGGCTGTACGGCGAACACCTGTCAAAACGTATGGACGCTGCCATTTATCAAATAATCTGCTCCCAGAACAGATAGGCACTATCAGCAATCTGGTATTGATCTGTACAGGCCCCAGCTATTGTTCATTCCTGCATCCCGAATGGCAGCAGGAATTAATGAAAGAAACAAAACAATGCATACCAATCACTCAGCCCCACAACTTTGTGTGCTGCTCTCATTAAGTTGAGCCAAGTTTCCCCAGCTAACCAAAAGCTTGCTTGGGAGACGTGGGCCCAAAAGGCCAACTTTCTACCTGCCAAAGGTCCCTCTCGCTATCCTCCCGCTCTTCCAGACCTCCACAGACCCCTTGCTTGTTGATGCTCTGCACTCTGAAGCTGTGGAAGCGGGCGGCTAATAGCATGCAAGAATCCCGCCTGGATCTCTCCCCGGGGCTGGGCAGGGACAGCCCTTCCTCCGGCTGCCCCTGTGCTATGTGTCATCCACCCTTGGGCAGGGTTTCCACCCACACAGAGTCTGTTTGCCTTCCATGAAAGCAGACTCCCATGGGGAGGGATGGGTCCACAGAGGATACCCATGGGCCACCAAGGGGAGACGAGGCACTGCTGGGAAGCAAGAGTGAATCAACCTCCCACCCTTCCCTCAAGGGGAGGTCCTGCAGAGAGACAGAGAGACACCCCCCCAACCCCAGATCTAGGCCTCCCACTAGGCAGTAAGCCTCCTTCATCGCCCCTCACCCACACAGACACTCCTGCCGCACCATCACTGTGTCCACACGTAAGCAAACTTCAAGGCTCAGTTTAAGTGGCACCCCCCGAAGCCTTCTCCAAGCCCTCCAGCCAAGGCTGGTTTCTCCCTCCTCTGAGCACTCGCCCTGCTATAAAATAACCTGTGCAGGGTTTAAAAAGGTAGCAAGCTTTGGGTCTCTTCCATCCTCGGGACTTAGAAGGAGTGGGGATCTGGGTAAAATGAGCACATAATTCTGAGCCCCGCCCTCTGAAGTAATGATGTAGTTGAACTCATCTTTGCAGCCCTACATAGTACTTAACACAATTAGTGATGGATGGATAGATGGCTGGATTATGAATGAATGGATAGGTGAATGGGTGGATGGGTAGATGTGAGTGGATGGAAGGAAGGAAGGAAGGAAGGAAGGAAGGAAGGATGGATGGATAATGTTGGATGAATGGGTCGATGGATGAGAGGGTGGATAGGTAGGTGTGGGTTGACGAATAGATGAATGGGTGAGTGGGTGGATGGGTGGATGGACGCATGGATAGACAGATGTTGGATGGATGGGTGAGTAGGTGGGTAGATGAGTAGATATGAGTGGATGGATGGATGATGGATAGATGTTGGATGGATGGGTGGAGGTTAGATGAGCGGATGGGTAGGTGTGGCTGGGGGGCATGGTAGGATGGATGGACAGATAGATGGTGGATGACAGATGAAGGTTGATAAATTAGTTAATCTGAACCAAGTGGGGTGATTCAAGGGTATACCAGACCCATGGCCGTGAGCCTGCCATGATGGTATACCGCTGACGGGGCGCACTTTTCCCCAAGGCACCAAAGTATCTCCTCATACTCTAGCCATAGTGCCAGGAGCCTCCCAAGCAGTTGGGACTACAAGCGCATGCCAGCACACCAGCTGGTTTCTTTTCTCTTCTGGTTTCTGTAGAGACAATTCAAGGGTATACCAGACCCATGGCCGTGAGCCTGCCATGATGGTATACCGCTGACAGGGCGCACTTTTCCCCAAGGCACCAAAGTATCTCCTCATACTCTAGCCATAGTGCCAGGAGCTCTCCTCCTGATGGAGTAAGAGGCGACTCTGAAGTTCAGAGAGCATGAGAGATCTGCCTTGGATCACACAGAGCCATCCCTCAAACAACAGCCCTCCTGAAAGGAAAGGAACCCACTCACTGTCTGCAAAAATAAGAGCTCCAACTCTCCGGGACAAATATCTTAACCCCACTCTCTAGAAGTCTCAAGGCCATAGTGGGACCAAACCCCCACCACAGACCAGCAAAGGCAGTGAGTGCAGCTGAGTCAGCACCACGCCAGAGTGACCCAAAGTCCCAGCCTCACAGGGCTGCCCTGATTATCTACACAGGGTGCAGAGGGCCCTGTGTGTCCCCATGCTGGGACAGCGAGGTCTTCCCTCTCTGGAGGCTCCTCCTTGGCTTGGATGTTTCTGCAGAAAAACTGCCGAGAATGAAGCTCTTTGCACATCTCTGGCTTTCCAAGAAAGGCAGCTAGCCCCACATCCAGGAAGGAAGCATGGATATGGAGTGGCAGCAACCGAAGCCTCGCTCAGCTGAGCAGTGCCTCGAGGGGGCCAAGAGACATTTCCAGTCTGGAAAGGCACAGACCAAGGGGTCAGGCCGGGCCAGCCAGGCATGCGACATGCAGCTCTCCAAGGACAGACAGTAAATCTCCACCCGTGCAGGGTCCAGGTATGGTGGCCGTTCCCCCTCGCTCCTGCCCAGCGACTCCCTGCAGCGTCACCTGGACACCCTCCTCAAGGGCCACATCACACGTCTGCGTTGCCAGGACAGGGGGAGTTGCAGCTGCTTCTATTTCCCACTGAGGATGACAAGTGTGGATGACGAGGGTGGGTGGGCAGTTGAGTGGGAAAGAGACAGGAGGGAAATGATGAGCTGAGAGTGACAGGAGAGCAAGAAGAGCTCACGTCTTCGTTCCTGTTCTCCGGGATCTCAGAATAGAGTGGGAAGGACAGCCATAAGAGCCTGCAGTCAAGCAGGGACAAGAAACCAAACCGGAAATCCCACACTCGGGGGCATTTCTTCTTTGCATGCTGGGGATGTGCAGAATGTCAGATAGAGTCTTGGTCTCCATCCGCTGCCCGTGGGCCATCTCGTCCAGGCCAACTCTGAGAAAACTGACAGCAGCAGGATCCAACTTCTGAACTTCCAAATTTCTCTGGTCCAGGGCTCACTGGTGGGCAGGGCAGAGTTTGGGGACAGGCTTCTGTCCCCTTGAGTTCCTGCAGGCAATGCTGTGAGGACTGATGGTGGCACCCACCCACAGTCCAACTGACCTCAGTAAAGGATTGTTTTGCCAAGACTGGTCCATTCCCGCACTCTATCCTGCAACAATTTTGGCTGATTTGCCCTTATCTGAAATGCTTGGGACCAGGAATGTTTCAGACTTCATGGGTTTCGAGGGTTTGTTTTTTTTTTTCAAATTTGAGAATATTTGCACATACATAAGGAGCTATCCCAGGGATGGAGCCCAAGCCAAAACACAAAATTCATTTATGTTTCTTATGCACCTGAAGGCAATTTTATACCATTTTTTTTTTTAGTTGGAGTCTCACTCCATTGCCCAGGCTGGAGTGCAATGGCACTCTCACGGCCATGCCAGCATCGACCTGCTGGGCTCAGGTGATCCTTCTGCCTCAGCCTTGCAAGCATTCAGAACTACAGGCGTGTGCTACCATGCCTGGCTAACTTTTGATTTATTTTAGAGATGAGGTCTCACCAAGTTGCCCAGACCGTTCTCAAACCTGTGGGCTGAGGCAATCCTTTCACCCCGGTCTCCCAAAGTGCTGGGATTACAGGCTTGAGCCACTGTGCCTGGCCACGATATTTTTAATAATTTTGTGCATGAAACAAAATGTCGACTGTGATCTGTCGCATGAGGCCAGGTGTGGAATTTTCCACTCGGGGCATCACGTCCGTGCTCAAAAAGCTTTGGTTTTTCGAGCGTTTCAGATTTTGTATTTTAGGATTAGGGTTTCTCAACCTGTACCGTATTCTGTGCAGGTCATGCTCTGCTGGGACTCACAGAGAAAAGGAAGAAAGACTGACCCTCGCTTACCTACTCCTGTCCCGTGACACCCGAGTCCACACAATTCCAGGGACATGCTGGGGAGGGGGCTTCATAGGAGGGGGTGCCACGCACAGCAGAAGTGGAAAAAGGTGTAGGGGGAGAAAGATGACTCCCACTCCCAAGGAATCCCACCAAACTGCAAGGCAGCAGGAGTGGAAAATCCCCTGAAGTGAGCACCAGGCCCCGCAGCAATGTTCCCGGTGTACTAGTTAGTCCTCTAAGTCCTCCACAACCCTGGGTATTAAGACCCACTCTGAGTCCACCCCCGATTGCACGGGGAGCTAGTAATGGGAAAGCCGGCCCACAGCAAAGCTGCTCGATGTTCCGGAGAAAGCCATCAGGCCAGGTCCCTATGCTGTTGTCAGCCAAAAGGACTGACACCCACGCAGAACCCAGAGAGCCCACTGGCACAGGCCAGCTAGCAGCCACTCACATCGCCTTTGAAAGCCGAGGCCATGGAATTGGAACACACCGTTGCACTCTGGGACTCGACTGGGCCTTTGCTGAGACTTAAGCAGCTCAGGTCAGAGCACACTGAGAGCTCAGCACCAGGCCTCTCACGTCTACCCAGATGACCGCTCTGCTTGTAGCCTCCACTACCCACACCTGCCGGCCCTGCCCCTCCAAGGTCCCCATGTTCCTGCGGCTGAGCCGTTGTCCCTCAGAGGCCTGACACCCCAGCAGTCTCGGCCTCCATCCGGTGCCCATGGGCCATCTCGTCCAGGCCAACTCTGAGAAAGCTGACAGCAGCAGAATCCAACCTCAAGCACTGGAGTGGAGACACTGGCACTCTCCAAGGGGGCTGGGGTGAGCCCAGGAGCTGCTGTGCCAGCACACTGCAGCCATCTGTCAGCAGGGGGACATTGCTTTGAAAATAGGCTATGTTTGCTGCCTGCAACTCCTCGTATCCCGGGGATCATTGCTCAACGGGTTCCTCTCAGGACCCCAAGTGCCAAGGTCTCATCCTGCCTCCCTTTCCGTGGGCATGCATCACCTTCACCTTGGAAGTGAGCCCCAGCTTGTCAGGCATGCTTGCTCAGGAAGGGCTGACCTCTCACCCTCTCTTTCTTCCTGTTCAACGCACGCAGCTCATCGGTGCACCCCTCCCTGGGAAAGTAGCAATTTCAGTCAAAGACCTTCAGAGCCTAGGGTAAGACACTGAGCAGGGAATAACAACAAAGCAAGCCCTGGTTCCTGCCCTTAAGGTCTCAGAACACAGTGGAGAAGGAAAACCATGAGGTCACATGCCGGGGAACAAAGACAAGAAATCAGACCATAGGCCCCACACTGGGCGGCACCTCTTGGGGAATGTTGAGTGAGATTCCCAAGCGCCTCCATGCTGAACATCCAAATATCTCTTGCCCAGGGCCCACATGGGTTCCGATAACCCCCTGAGGCCTCCAGCACAGCCTAGGTCCAGGAAGCCGCCTTTGGGCAGAGTGTCTGCGTGGAGTTGGTGGCACAGGAAAGAGTGCTTGGTAGGACTTGCTCACCCTCCCAAGGGCACTGTTGTCATGGAGACGGGAGCCACTCCTTGACAAACGGGACATTTCAGGCTGTGCTCAACCCCAGACTGCTCTAAGGCCCAGGAGAGCCCCTTCGAGGAAGGCCAGATGAGACGACACTCGAACGATTCTTACTCACCCAGCCCCCTTCCCTGAAGCCACACTGAGTTCACACAGCAAGTTCAGGATGTGGGAGAGGTGTGGGTGGGATAGAAAATGTTCACCTGTCCATGACTCAGTTTGGTTGGGCATGCACAAAGTATTTTTTTCACTGGACCCAACATTTAAAAATCAGAAGGTCTTGCATTTTTTTAAGTCTGTATTACCAGTTCTGTGGCCACCAGACATGGCTGGGTTGGATTCATACTTGGCCACGTTGGCTGGGGCAAGATAGGAGGCAGTAAGCCCTCTCTCTAGCCCATTCCTACTGATGTCACTCCCTGCCTGGCCCCTATGGGTGTCTGGTTTGTAACCCTGGTGAAGGGCATGCCTGCAGATCACGACATGATCTAGAAGATTCTAGAGGATCACTGGGACCTCCCAGCAACCCTAAAATTGTGTGACCTTGGCGAGCCAATTCCTCTTCAGATGCTGCTCTCCTGGACCTCAGCAGGTCACCTTGAAGCCAGAAGCCAGCAAAACTTTGCCGACTGAGGAAGTAGAATTGTCAGAAAGGCCAGGCCAGGCCTCTGAGTTCCTCTGCTGCTCCTTCTGTCTTAACAGCAACTGTATCCTCAGCCGGCTGCTGTTTCCAGAAGGCAGGCAGACTTGCTTTAAATGCAAAGAGGGATTGTGATTGACTGCAGAGATCTAGTAAACAAAGAGGGTTAAAAAAATAAAGCGAGGCTTCCTGTCTGCCCTCTGCACACTAACAGCCGCTGTTTGCTCGGGCTTCCACGTGAGTAACACGGGCGTGCTGATTTCTATTACACAGAACATTAATAAGAGGAAGCGCTGACCCTCGATTGCCGAGAACCAGGTAAATGACGGGGAGGGAAAGGGGCCGAGAAATGGCAGGCATTTTACGCCGCACGACTTGAAGGGAAATGCGTTGACTATAAAGATGACGGGTGTTGTAGCACTGAGGAAAAAAACATAATTTTTCATTGATGTACGGCAGCCAGGCTAGAAGGAACACAAATACTAAAGTAGATCCATTAGCCGGATGACAAGAAACAGTGTTCACATCCACTCACTAAACTGTTTTTGATTCTTTAGCACCAACATGCAGAATGATCCTTACATTATGTTGCCAGGGAAAAACCTTAAAACGCATTTATTTCATAATGTAACTTTCTTGTATTATCATAATAGAGCCATAACGGTTGTTGCAAACACTATGGGGTCTAAAAAACACCTAAGTACCGTTATTAAATTGGAAATTTTTTTAAAGGGAGAAATTTGGAGTGTCTACTTCCTGTGGGGATGGGGAAGATAGCCGAGAACGGCCTGCCCTACGCCTATCTTTCTGGCCACGCGCGTACCAAAGCCCACGTACCACCAGGCACCGCCAGACAGGACTGAGAGAGACAAGAGGAAGACAGGCAGGCCTCCGTGTGCAGAGTGACTCTGTGCACAAGGAGACTTGAGGAGGTACCACCGTCGCCACTGCCATCTAGGCGTCCCCGCCTCCACTCTCACACTGCACGCTCCCTCCTCTTCCTCACCTACCCCTTGTGCCGTAGCCTGAATGTCCCATCTACACAATGGGGACAAAAATGGCCATTTCATGCCACATGTCTAGCACAGTGCCTGGGCATATTCTCAGTAGAAAATGGACGGCTCTAAGGAGCATGACTGTCATTTGGTTACTTCCCTGGGGCCACCATGCCGAGAGCCAATGCTCAGGGCCTGTACCCTAGCCGGGCTGCAAAGGAGCCCGTTAGTCCCAGGCTGGAGTCTTGACTCAGCAGCATCTTCGGGCCATCAAATATGGTCATTCTCATTAGCATCGCTAGGACCCTATTTCAGGCACTGAGCTGTGGGAGGCAGAGTGCCCGCCCACCCAGAAGGACCTGGCCGGCCACCAGCAAAGACAGTCAGGACAGCGACAGCAGAAGCAGAAACAAAGAGGCAGAGGAGCAAAGGAGGAAGACTTCTCGGAGGAAGCAGCATAATGAGACCTGGGATTTAACAGACACAGACAGGCAAAGGCGTTCTGGCAAAATGAGCAGGTGGTCAGATATGGAATATGCAGGTGGGATTGTCTAGGGGTGAGTGGAGCCCAGCACGTGCACAGAAAGCAGCTGGTCTCGAGACTGGAGAGAGGCAGGCTGGGATAGAAGCAGGGAGAGCCTGTGCTAAAGCCAGCTTCGAGGCACTCCTCAGGGCCTCGGTGACAGATTGGGAATGGCAGTGGAACAGGCAGGAAGGGCCAGGAGTGACCTCTCGATGTATTTTCGTCCTTGGACGCTTGGGCGAATGGCACCAGCATGGGATGAGAAACCCATTTGGAGGAGGCGATGAGGTCATGAGATTGAGGGTGATGGCCACGCGTACACCATAGACAATGTTGGTCTGTCAGTTGAATGAGTTGAGTAACAATGCAAAAAAAAAAAATGTGCAATAGGTGCAGTCACTGAGAGTTCACCACCAGGCAGGTATTGGGGTGCCCACTGTGCACCCATTATCTCATTCAAGGCTCCCCTCAGCCCAGTGAGAGGGTATTGCCCACGTTTCGTGGATGAGAGGGCCAAGGCCCATGGCGGTAAGTAAAGCATCCCGGCTGCACAGCTGGAGAGCAGTGGAGCTTGGATTCAAACCCAGAGCTCACCAGCTCCAAACCACACTCTCTTCATTGGGACTGTTGGTTTGAATTTGATTTTTAAAAATAGATAAAATAAATTTAACAGAGTTTATTTGAACAACAAAATGATTTGCAAACAGGGCAGTACTCGGAACCAGAAGAGGCTCAGAGAACTCCACACAGTTGCCGTGTTTATACACAGAAAAAAAAAGCTGAAGACAGTAGAAACCAGAAATAAAAAGCAGATTGGCTGTTTCAGTGTTACTTTCCTTATAAAAGTTAAAGCAGAGTGAATTTTCTCATCATGCTAGCTAAAACTGACCTGTTGGGGATTTGGCTGCTATCTCTCTCCTGACTTCTAGGAAGATCGGGTAAGCAACTTAGGTTTGGCTTAGAAACTTAAGATGTGGTGTGAGTGACTCCATTTTGGCTTGGTCTGTTTGGGCCCAGTGCAGGAGCTCAGTTTTGCTCGATGACCTCCAGTAAATTTTATTTAGCAAATCTCAGCTTCTCCATCAGCTTCAGGGAAAGATGGTCACCGAGGTAGGAGCCGTGGAGTCACGGTCCAGTAGGGCTAATGATGACATCACCGTAGACCTGCCATTGGGAAGAAATAAAATGCATCTGCTACCCTTTCTTAATGCTACCATTAATAAGAGAAGAAGGAAGGAAGAAATCCCAGGCAGATTCAAGATTTAAACATGGCAAGATAAAGCCATAAAACCTCAGGTGCTAATGAAATGAACCTTGAGATAGGGAAGATTTACAAAATACAATTTTTAATTTTTTTTAAATTCTTTTTACCTGTATCAATTTACACAAATGTACAAGTTCAGGGTTCAAGTACAATTTTGTTACATGGATATATTGGCTAGTGTAAAGTCTGGGCGATTAGGGTCCCCATCACCCCAATAACATACATTGTTCCCATTAAGCAATTTCTCATCCCCCCCCTCCTTCCAGTCCCTCCCCTCCTGAGTCTCCAGTGCCTATCATGCCACACTCTATGCCCATGTGTACTAAATACCATCCTAAAACCACACCTGCAGCCCAAACTATACCATGACCTGTCCCTCCCTTGGGCTAAAAACAGCTGGGGCTTCAAGACTTCTTTTGAAGATGCACATTATCCCTGAGAGGCGGGGTCACCACCTACAGAAGTCACTTGTAAGGTTTCTTTCCACGACAACAGCATAGAGGAGAAGGGATGGATGAACCCTGGGCAAAGACATCCTGACTTGGGTCAGGGAAGACAGTGGGGAGATGTTACCCTTGGAACCCTGAGGAGTAGGTTCAGTGTCTAGGGTGAAGAAAAGATCCAGACTTAAGCTCTTCTGATCAAGTTAGTCTAGGGCTCGAACATGTCCTAGCCAAGAGAGGTCTGTGGCATCCCAGGGACAGAAGGACTCTGAAGCCCCTCCACCCACCAGAATCCCACCTTTGCAAAACTTTGTAGAAGTTGACTATCGATGCTATTTCTCTATGTTTTAACATCAGATCACCTCGCGTGATACAAAGGAAATCACAAGACGACCTCGATTACATAGGTTAAAATGCAGTTATCTGCTTAGCAGCTACAGCTCAGGCCTTAGGCGTGGAAAAAAGGTGATGAATTCTGTGGCCAGGCTTCAGTCCCAAGTCTCTACTGGCTGCCTATAAGGAGACTCTCAAACCTAATCACAAATACACATTCCTTGAAGCAGAAAATTGCCCTGCTTCCTGTGGTTTTTGTTTGTTTGTTTCATTTTTTAGGGCCTTTCTTGTTTTAATTTTCCAATAAATATGGTTTGCACCAATGTGATATTTGTACCTAATATACAAGGGGGAACCCCCCCAAATAAAATTTGTTTATAAAAACTGTGTATTTATTCTTACATGTTTAAACTTCAGTCACCATCAAAGTACTCTCCATTTGATTCAATACTCCTATTGAGACACTTTTTCCACAGCTCAGAGCAATTTTTGAACGTGTCAGTTTTGATGCCTTTCCGTGCCTCTGCCAGTTTTTACTTCACCTTTTTCACATCAGCAAAACATTTCCTTTTGAGGATGTTTTGCATCCGGGGAAACAAAAAAAAGTCGCTCAGGACAACATCGGGCAAATACGGAGGGTGGAGTACAGGGTCATGCTGTTTTTGCGTCAAAAAACTACTGAACATTCAGTGTGGCATGGGCCAGTGCACTCATAAATCACCCATCCTGAAATGGGCAAACATGTTAAAAGAATCTCTAACAAAAAATCCACTGAAGCCAAACGCAGTCCCTCAGAAGAACCCTAGCTGGTATGCTCATGCCAATGGGTTCCTAGGACACTTACCTAACGAAGGAACCCTGTACTGCAAGGGACTCGCCCACCAAAAAATAATTCTAGATTTTTTGGGGGGAGTCGCCCCTCACATATATACCATTACACTGTTTCTTGACGTAATTTCCATAATAATTCAACATGAGAGATACGCCTTGGAAAATCAGCACATGCAATCTACAGTGAGATGCTGGAACCAAATTGGGGGGTCAGCTGTCTGATATCTTGTTATCTGTCCCAAAACAGACATAAATTCGCTGCAAAAATCAAGATCCACAGTTCCTGGGAACAGAAAGATCGCTGGAAGCAAAGCAGGAGGATGTGGCTTTATTTAATTGAAGACTTAAATATCTTTAGGATTGTTTTTTTCTCTCCAAAGGAAGGTCACTTTGCTGTACAAGCATGTCAGCACCTCCTTGGTGGCTCTGTCCCCTGCAATACGGGCTCCCTCTTCCATATTACAGGGACACACTCTGCCAAGCCAATATTTGGATTCCAGCATCATTCCCCACACCCCTGAGCCCATCTCCCCCCCGCCCCCGCCGCCTTAGTCAGGTACTTGGAGGCCCACTCATTAGCCACAGAGTCACAGAGACTTGCACGGTATTAAGATGGCAATATCATCTTATTGGCTATTAACACAAATGTGCCAATAAACATAGTGCATAAAAATTATACATATTCCCTCGGAGTCCATAATCCCGAACTGATATGGCATAATGCAAAACACACTTCCCCAAAAGTAGTGCTTAAAGTCACGATGTACAAATTGAATTTTAAATAAATTTCCTGAAACATCACCAGTGGTTCCAGCCACATTAGCTATAAGCATTTGCTAAAAATAAAGCGCAGCATGGCTGAGCCCACCCCAACCTCGAAGGGGTGGGACCAGTGGACATTTATCTTCCTTGCTCTCGAGTTATTTCAGAGGCGCTCACTACACATGCATTCGGGTGCAATTGTTGAAACAACCCAATACATTCCCCTCAAGAGTTTCTCCTAATTATCCGTGATCATCAAGTTCCAAAAGTCAGCTTGTCCTCACCTCATTCTCCATCAAAGAGGGAGATGTTAATTGCATTATCGCCTTGCCAACACCCTCTGAAATGATGGCAGTGATCATTAGCAGCCTACTAGGGAGCCAATCAGAGCCACCCCAAATTCAGAGCCAGCCAGTGAAGTGCTTCCTAATCCCACGTGTGTATGAACAATAAAAACACAAGGCAGCCACCACAGAAACCTGAGCACACACGGGTGCCCTCAACGCCCCCATAAAGTGTCCAACTGGCTGATACAAACACACACACACACACACACACACACACACACACACACACACACAAAGCAGAGCAATGAGAAACTAGAAGTTCCCCCCAAGCCTTGGGATGTTTTTTTCCCCACCCTCTGTCTTCCTGACCAAGCTGACCATCCAGCAAAGAAAACCAAAGTGAAGTTGAGTTGCCTTGTTTTGTTTCATGAAGAACCTCTCCATAAATGTTGTCAGCATGCCTCCTTTCGTAGATAGATAAATACTTATGGTTACTTACACATAATTTTCAGCAGAGACCAAGACCAAAAATAATTTTCACTTTTTTTCTCAACTGTAGAAGTTGAGACTGTGGTTTTTCTGTATGTTCTGGTACAGGACTCACCTGAGCAGGTGCCTTGTGGACTGATATAAGACCTAATGATCAAAATCCTCTCAGCCTTGGAAGGCTGAGGCGGAAGGATCGCCGGAGACCAGCAGGTCGAGGCTGCGGTGGCCGGGAGTGGCCACTGCACTCCAGTCTGGGCGACAGAGTGAGACTCCAACTCAAAAAAAAAAAAATCCTCTCAGCTTTTCAGGGCCTGGTTCAAGCCCCAACCCCCCTAGGTCTCCCTTCTCAGCCTCATCAGAAAGGAGATAAATCATGGAACAGATGATATCTTTATGCTGTAAAGAGCTCTTTCAAAGATTTAATCCTCAGGAGAAAAGGAGGCAAATAAACAATGTACATTGAAGAAATATACATATACAAGAGCCATATGAAAATTTATTCAACCTCAATCATAAAAGAAATTCCAGTTTAAACATTTTAATCTACCAAACAGGTAGCTCTGTGAAGACCATCTCCCATTTGGAAATTGAGACCGTCACTCTTCCACAAAGCTTACAGAGCCAACCTTACCCGGGGGACAAACTTTTCAAAATAAAGGGACCTCACCAACCCTATAGGACTTCTTTCTCTTCTAAGAATTCACCTTAAGTAAACAGCCAGAGGGGCAACCAGTGATTAATGGTGAAGGATATTTGTTATAACTTCACTGATAAAGTAAAAAAATCAGAAGCAATTCAATTCTTGCCAAGAAGGAGATGGTTCAATAATACGATACACGGTGCCAAAAGACAAAAAACTACAGTCGACCCGTTAACAACACAGGTTTAAACTGTTTGGGTTCCCTGACACTCAGATCTTCTCCTATCTCTGCCCCTAAGACAACAAAACCAATCCCTCCTCCTCTTCCTCCTCCCTCCTTTGCCTCCCCCTTCCTCCTCAGCCTACTCACCTGGAAGACCCTTAGGATAGAAGCCCTACCACTCAGTGAATAGCCAATGAATTTTCTCTTCCTTATGATTTTCCCGATAACATTTTATTTTCTCTGGCTTACTTTCCTGTAAAAATACAGCATGTTGAGATGCATGCAATCTTAAAAATATGTGTTAATCAGTTGTTTCTGATCATCGGTAAGGCTTCTGGTCAGCAGTAGGCTATTAGTAGTTAAGTATGGGGCAAAGTTTTATGATGATTTCGACTGTGTGGTGGAGGTGAAGGTGGCCCCTCACCCCTGAGTTACTTAAGGGTCAACTGTACAACAAATTACTTTAAAGATCTATTTGCGATTCTAGAATCAGGCGAAACTCCATTCCATAAACTTAGAATAAGTGATCCAATCCACTGAGCAAAGGAGTTTGGCTTTATAGATAGAGAAGGGCTGAAAAAAGCAGAAGTAAAGAACAAAGAGTGTATTGTTACATTTAGACAGAACAATAGAAAAATAACTGGTCATCACCAGGTTACTGCAGGCTTCCTTTTCTGTATAAGGATTAAAGCAGAGGGAGCTTCATTATCTGCCGATTACAGATTTAAACTGGTCTGTTTGGGAAGTTGGCTGTTGTATCTCTCCAGCTTTCTCAGGAGGTCTGAAAACAACCTAGTTTAGGTCTGGTGACCTGGAACTTTAGCACTGGTAACTCCATTTTGATTTTTAGTCTGGTCTGGTGGGGCCTAGTGCAGGAGCTAAGTTCAAAACAGTGGCCTCCTATAATTTTTATTTAACACATCCATAAAATGCAACTCTGTGAATTCTTAAAATTGAACAAAAGAAGTCTGGAAAAACAGACATAGAAAATGTTTACAATATGTTAAGGGGGAGAGAAAAGGGCAGGATATAAAAGCTATATGTATCGTTGAATCCCAATTTGGAAAAAATAAGAAGACATCTAAATGCCCACGGGCCTGTAGAGAAATACATAAAAAATTTAACAAGGTTTATCTCTGGATAGCGGGATTACAAGCAGTTTTTATTTTCTTCTTGAAACTTCCTTATATTTTCAAATGTTTAAAAATAAATTTCTGTTACTCCTCTATCCAGAGAGTCATGCTTTGCGTTTGTTCTTCCCATGCTCTGAGCCCCCACAGCACTTGCTGTCGGAATGACTTACCACAAAGTGCATGCTACCCCCAGCTCTCGAGAACTTTCTGGTATCTGCTCCCGGCTGGGCCTCCAGCAGGCTGGGAATCAAGCCTCCTCCTCCCTGGCTCTTCAGCCAAGATCTGCAAGCTCAGTTCCTTATTTCTGTCGTTTGCCCTCAGTTATCCCCACCTCGACCACCTAGCTCGTATCAACAAATCCTGGACAAGGTGCGGTGCTTCCCCTGAGGAACTGGAGGGCAGAGATAGGGAAGGTAGAGACAGAAAGAAGGAAGGGGTTTGAGAAATTCTCCTTAGTCCTGCTGGGAAATTGGCTATAGACTCAGCCTATGCACATGTTTCACTTAACAGGAATTTTTTTATAGGTAGTTGTCATCAGACCAGGGGATGGGGTGAGCCTGCTGCCAGCTGTCCTGTCTGTGAGCCTCCGCCTTGAGGGGTCTGAAAAAGGAGACTGGGAACTAGTTCAGCTCTTCCCAGCCCAGGGTGGCCTGATCGTTTCACCAAAGTATGATGCCAGTGACAGACAGAGACTCGGCAATCTGTTTCAACACTCCAGTAAAACAGGCTGGGATGAACTTGGATTATCGTCTAATGCAGCACCTTTCCAATCGCTTGCAAGGACACTGTGGCTTTGTTCTGATTTTACTTTGCACCCTGAGAACCGTGAGAAGGTTCCCTTTTGTTTGTCCCTAAAGTGTGGCTTTTTCCAACATTGCCAGGCCCCTAGGAAGATCATCAGAGCCCCAGACGCCTTGCCCCTCCCCCACGTACTCCCTGTCTTTCCTCTCCTGACCCCCAGGGGAAGCACAGCGGTCCTGGATGCACCAAGAAGCGGGAGAGTCCTTCCACCACCGAAGCCATCGTTGGCCTTGGGAGGCGCCATTGCGGAAAGGAGAGAAGAGCCCCCACCCGACGGCTCCCACTGACCTTACCACCCACGGATGCACAGCCAAACGTAGTTGTCACCGCGTAGGCGCTCTTGGCAGCCACCCACTGTCCCTTTCCAGATGGCCGTTGCTGCAGTTTCAGCCACTGGGAGCTCCTGGATGGGCACCGGCTCTGGCCAGGCTCTGTCCCTAGCTGGGTTGGTCAGGCAAACCAATCGCCCGCTCTTTGCCTGCAAAATGTCAAGGGAGTCTGATCCAAGCAGATGGGTTCCCACCGACGGCCTACTCCAGGCCTGAAGGAACACAGACAGCAGGCACAGAAAAATGGCCTCACCATTCCACCCAAGCCAGGTCTTCCTGCCAAAGAACCTCCTTTCGCATCAGGGTACTCACAGCACCTCTGTTCTTACCCAAGGCCAGCACCAGATCTCAGAGCTCCAGCCACGATGAGCCCTTCCCACCAAAGGAAGCTCACCCCAGAACATGGCTCTCAGCACCCCAGGGGAGAATGGATGGATGTTTATTTGCTTCATCCCAGCAGTTTCGAACACGATGCCCTTCTCTTTCAACTTTCTCCACCAACAGGGTCGGGCTGGCAACGGGCCTCAGCTGCAGTTAGCTTGACATGACTAGCAGCCTCGACAAATTAAATGAGGCAGGGAGGCCGTGCAGTGATCATTCCATTATGTCCCCTCTGCTTCTTGTCCACGCGTGCCTCACACTGTCACTGTTAGAAGATGGGGCATCTCATGGAATCAACACTTAATCTCCCTGCAGTCACAGACGAGGGTCGAGGGGACAGCGGGTGCACTTTCCCTCATTCCTTTATTTGCTGAGGACGTTGCTGGAGACAGCTGGGTGGGGGGAGGATGGCTTGTGAGGGACCCTGACTCTGTTTCAGGTAAGCTTCTGATTTACAGTTCCTTGTGCTTTCGAACGAATAATTTTTATATAATAATTCCACTAGCAAGCACCAAACCTTCTTCTTGGGAATGCAATTAGGGGAAAAATTAGCAATAAATTGTTTTCGGTACTTAACCCAGCTCCAGATTTATGGTTGCCGGAATTTATTGTTTCAGAGGCCTGAAAAATGGCGATTAATTTTGTCCCATTTCCTGTCATTCACCCTCAAAACTGAAATGCAGCTGAGGAGCTGTCCACGCCCTGGGTCGTCCCTCTTGTTACAAACTTCAAAACTCAACCCCTCCAGACAGTCATCTCGAAGGCAGAGAGGAGAACATCCCTTTCTCAACAAGCTTCTCCTTCACTTCCAGCCCAGCCACAGCTGCCAGAAGATCCAGGCTGCCCTCGGAGCAGCGATGGGCTGTACAGAGTAAGTATAAATGGAGAAGCACTGAGTTAGACCCTGACGGCCAGTGCTGGATGTATCCGTTTGCCCTATAAATAAGCACTGATCACCTCCATTTTATTGAACTCATTTTCCAGGCAAGCAAAGACCACAAGATTCCTCTGCACATTTTCTCTTTACACCCTCTAGTACTGCTGCTAGTGTCAACTCCGACAGATTTATAGCCCATTCATTCATGGGAACAAAAACCCTGCCACGGCTGGTCATGGGACACGCAATAGCAGTTAGTTCAAAAGATAACAGCTGCAATACCTCACCTCTCCATTCAGCACTATAGAGCCAGCACTACTTTGGAGGTAATAAATGCTTCTTGTTTGTGTGCTCTGAGTCATAATCCACGAATAACCGTGGTTGGCCTCACCCCAGGCCCCGCCCCTAGGGAAACCGCTTTCTGCCCCCTCCCTGCTCCCCCGTCCCCCCCTTAACTCCAGCCCCTTTCTGCTAAAGGCAGCCCCTCGTGGAACAAGAAAAGAAAACCAGGTTTCTTCCTTCCGGTCCCCCAGTGTGGGCTGTGGCCAGTTTGCTGAACCATTGCAACTCTAGCAATTATGCCATGCAGAAAAGCCAGGCTTCCTCCTGGTGAGTGTCAATATGGGTGCATGCACTTGCCTCGCAAGCTGATCGGAAACAGAGCTGGGGCAGGGGCCCGTCCCCACGAGAGGAGGCAGCTGGTCTGACTGGTCTACCACTATCCTCAGAACCTGGAACGTGCCAGGCCCAGAGCAAGCACACAGCAAACGTGCACTGAGTGAATCAGTGGGCTTGTATTTAAAGTAAAGGGTCTAAAATGGAAGAGAGAGAATCTGTTCCAAAACCCTCCTTTGACAGACAAGGAATCTGAAGCTCAGAGCAGGGATAGGTTTGGTCAAAGAAGCAATACAGTGGCTAAGCCGTCCACCTTATTTTGAAGTCAGTTTTTACCACGCACAGGCCTCAGCTGACGCATCTGTACAAATGGGGCTGTTAATTCTACCTAACTCAGGGTAGTTGCTACCGTTAAATGTATACAGTGCTAGCCAAATAATATGGATTATCTAATAAACTGATTATTTTAATTGGAGAAACAAGATGTCCACACAAAAAAACATTAAGAAAGAGCTCTAGAAGACAGAAGGGCATTGAGGATGAGTTAGGGCTTTTAGATAAATGCCTTCAGTTTTTGAAACCCTCCAATGTCCCCCATCCATACTCTGTGGCCTGTGTTCTTTGGAGATGTGTCATTGTTGCTATAATTCCAGTGCTCTGACAATTAATCAGCCAAGAAAAAGGCCAAGAACGCAAGGCTAAGCCTCTCCTCTGGGGTCCTCCCACCCAGGCCTGCGGGCTCCCCTTTCCTGAGGCCCCCATGGGAGATGGGGCTTGGAGAAGGTGCAGGTTCACCATCAACAGTTGACGTGAAAGTTGAGCTCCTCCAGGCTGTGGAAGGTGCCAGAGAAAGAAGCCAAAGTTAAACCCCCCGTGAAAACATGCAATTCAGTGGGGAGAGAAGAGGCTGTGAAACGCATAGAAAATGACACTGGGCATCAGTTACCATAAGTACATTCTTCGCTAATCAATCAGCTTTTATTGTGATGCCTCTAGCTCAGCTCATAAGGCCGGAAAGCAGCTTCGGCAGCAGTTTAAAATGTTTCCAGTTTAATAATCCCTGCTAATTGAAAGCAGCTCAGAAACCAGGAAGGTGGGGGTTGAAGGCGGACCCGCGGGGTTTATGGCAACAGAGCCATTCCTAGGGGAAACAAAATAACCTTTGATGCTGAAGGGGAAACCTGCTTCCCCATCCCCAAACAACTAATTCCCACAACTGTCTGCTTCGGCAGCCGGGCCCTTTCTTCTTATGTTTTAATTGTGGAACGTTATAGCAGCAGAATTGCTGGGAAACCTGTTTTCGTCTGTGGAAAATTAACCACCCCCTGCTGCAAAAACTGGATTTTTTTCCTTCAACACAGAATTACATTCATTTTTATAATTGTTCTTTCCTTTCAAATCACCTAATTTGACAAATACCGGGCAACGTTATAGTTCAACTGCTAAAGAGTGTCTTTACGAGTTGAGGCTTCGATGCTTTAATGGAGAAATTGCCTGATTTAAGTAAATCATGTCACCTTCACCCTTACAATCATATTTGTTGCAGACGTCTGCTGACCTAACCTGCAGAGCAAAAACAAAAATACATTTATATTTCCAGGCTGAGATATTTGGTTCAAATGAGGTACAAATAGGTCACAATGAAAAGTAATTTTAGCGCACAGCAAAGGTACAATTTAAGTGCACTTTTGACAGTTTTTACACATACATAATTATTCAGTATTGTAATTTAAACAGGTAAAAGACAGGTCTTGGCACCAAAGCCTCTGTCCTAGTGTCTTCACCTTCCCAGGCAGAGCTACAGTCGGGAACGTAGATAGAAGGATGCTGTCATCTGTCTGACGTGCAGAGAATCCGCTGGGCCGGTCTTTTTCCTTTCATCCGTGCAAACCTATCCCAAAAGTCTGATCCCAACACCTAGATCTTGATCCTGGGAATCTCTGTTCATATGCAGCTTCCCCGGCTATTTTTTTTAAAAAGTATCGCCAGAAAAGGGGGGCAGAATCTTAGCCCTTGAGATAGCCCAAGGACTAATGGATGCAACTGGTAGTCGTGTGGGGTGGAGGGGTGGAACAGATGGAGCGAGGGCCAGTGTAAGGAGAACAGTTCCCATTCTTTTTCCCAGGCTTGCCTCGACTCAGATAATCCCATCAGGAGACCACAGACGACTGGGGAAACCTAAGATGTTGGTGGCCAGACCACTAAGACGTCGTCCTTAGGAAAAGCATCTCTTGCCTCGAGTCAAAATCTCTCCTTCTGATGTGCGATCTCCTAAGGAATCCTTGGCTTGCAAAGAAATTGCAGCTGTAGTTCTAAATCCAGAGCAGAGGCAGGGATCATCCCAACCAGAGAGTCCCCCAGCTTGAAGAAGGAAAGGAATTGAGAAGAGATTGAATTGTGAGGGAGAGACAGATGGACAGCCAGCCAGGGAGAAGGCATGCACATCTCCATTCTCAGATAAACACAGCCTGGGCATACACCTGCAGTACCAGGGGAGTGGCTCTGTATTGGGAGATAAGCATGCAAGTAGAAGCAGGAGGGTTAATTTGTGTATTTCTTCTCCGTCCTTCCAGAAGGATTTGGAACACTGAAACCGGAGGGTGCTGAGCTTTCGAGGGTGATTGTAAAATGTGTAAATGAGTGAATTAAACAAGGCTGCATTCACAGAAGCACAAAGTTCACCCTGGAAGATGCCCTTCCTTCTGGGCTGGCTAAACGTACTCAGGAGTTGTTCCTTTTGAAAGGAAACAGACCCACTGGAATATGTCTGGGAAGGAAAAAACAGGACAGCGAGGCTTTAAAATGTCATAGCTGAACAACAGGGGAAGAAACTGGAGGAGCAACAACTCCAGGGAAACACACTTGCTGACTCCAAATCCCTCACTGTCCCGGAGTCCTCTCTGCCTATTGGAGTGGAGCGGATTCTCCACCCAAGATCTCCCTCGTGCCCTGCTTCACTGGTGCTTTGAGATAAGCGGGACCGTGGCCTTCATACTGCAGATGGGAAACCAAGACGGTGGGAGGCCAGTGATATGGCCAGGATCATCTGCTATGATTGGTGAAACAAGAATCCATGCCTGGCTCTGCCATGATTCTCCAGTGTCTGGGGCACGTGTCATCTCAAGAGACAGGTGTGGGTGGCCGGGAGAGGTGTGACAGCAATTTTAGCCCAACATATACCCTTCTGTTGGATAAATAGAGCCCCAAGAGTAACAGGGGGCAGAGGCTTGACACCTGTCTTCTGAGGAGTCTGTAGAGGACTGACTGAGTTTCCCTCCAAGCCCAGGATTTTGCATTTAAGGCAAAGTGCCACCCTATGTCTTGCTCCCAGTATTATGTCCTGAAATCATTTAATAGATTTTTTTTTTTTTTTTGAGTTGGAGTCTCACTCTGTTGCCCAGACTGGAGTGCAGCGGCCGCTCCCGGCCACTGCAGCCTCGACCTGCTGGGCTCCAGCATCCTTCCACCTCAGCCTTCCGAGTAGCTGGAATTACAGGTGCGCGCTATCACGCCCAGCTGATTTTTTTTTATTTATTGTAGAGATGAGGTCTCGCTGCCCAGGCGGGTCTCGAACCCGCGGGCTCAGGCAATCCACTCACTTCAGCCTCCCAAAGGCCCGGGATTACAGGCTGAGCCAACTTAATAGATTTTTTAAATGTTCAACAGTAGGCTTTGTACCAGACAGTGCACTCCTGGCAAATCCTTCTCCTTATATAATCCATAGTTACACACTCATTCATTCGTTAATTCAACAAATATTTCCCACTCATTTATTCAAAGCAAACATCCCTCAAAAATGTGATACATGCACAGTGCAATGGGCATAGATGGTGCTCCTGATGTTGGGCTGATATCCTCCCGTGCCACAACAAGGGCCAGCTTCCCAGAGGCCCAAGGCAGGGGACCCAGGGCCTTGGGCCAAGCTTCTCCCAAAGTCAGTCTCTGACATGCCATCATTCTCACCTAGATCCTTCACCGCCTTCTCTCGACGACACCAGTTGTTCCTGTCATAGGGTAAGAAATCAACAAACATTTGTTAAGTGGGTTAATACAAATGGCCAAGGTTTGGGAAAAAAAATCTAAAAGTCAACAAAGGGAAAATTTTCTCTGAATAAAGGCAATTCACAGTCAAATATCACAAGAAACAGACACTCGCATCACTGCACACTCAGAACCTGGTTCTTCTTAAACGTGGTTCCATTCAGCAAACATGTATTCAACCGCTTTGCAGGGTGGGGTAGGGAGAAGGTCTCCCCTCACTTTCCTCGAGCTTTCCAGACCCCATGGAGAACTCTGAGCAGGAGAAACATAATCAAATCCCCTGCTTTCTTCTGATACCAACCAGGCATTCTCCTACCTGCCAGAAATCTAGAGGATGTTGACGTTCTCACTGGGCAGTAGAGTTTAGTTCTGTCAGTAACAAAAACATAAAGTTCCACACAAACTTACTCAATAAAATTTTAAGTATTGCCTGAATAAACTATACCTTTATATTCAACTAAACTTTGTAATAAACTCAAGCAGTTCATCTGGAAGTCACCATAAGATTATAAGGCATTATTAGCATTATATTTCTTATTCTAAACAATGTGATTTTAAATTTGTAGCCAATGCATTCAAAATATTATACATATTTTGTGGTAATATATATAATACACACTTCATTCTCAAAATCCTATCTACCGCCACCACGACCCAAGAAAATTTGAGGTTATGTGTGTATGTATGTCTTTCAATTTTAAAGTGTTGGGACTATCTCTCCTTTACCCTCAGTCAAGGCCACTAATTACAAAACTGTATTTCTTTCCTGGCAAAACAGCTTTATTTCTAAGGAAAATGATGCTGGTACCACCATACCTGATAGCAGTGAGAGCTCTACTTACAATCAAGATAAGAGGTGGTCTGGTCAGGCCAAGAGTCCAAGCAGTCTAAAAATCAGACACTCTTTGGCATCAAAGGTGGAGCAGATAAAACAAAGAAGCATTACCCCATCCCAGCTCCCAGCCAGACACCCCAGGCCCAAACAGTCCCCTGGGATCTTCCATTCCATTCAGGCTAGAGAGAAGATGCTGGCTCCAGAAAGCTGCCGCACAGTCATGGGGGAAGGTTGAGAAGGACACCCATTTTCATAATGATAAACTGTGTGTGTCCACACACGCAACCTAGAAGACTCCTACTTCCCCCAGTCTGTCACTGGATTCCAGTGGGCCATGAACCCCTTCCTTTAATACCACAGTCACCCAAAGCACCAATTTCACATGCCTTGAGAAGACACAATCCTCATTTAGTTGTCTAGTTCCAGAGTTTTAAAGTAATTTCCCTGAATTTGCCCTGGAAATGCAGCCTACAGGAAGAGTTCTCAGGGCTGAAGCAGGGGGATATCTTGTGGTTCCAGAAAGTTAAGTAATGGGGACATACAGAAAGACCCCAGACTTAAATTGAAGGAGTTTCTCATAGCCAAATCTGGGACAATTTAAGCAAAAAAATAAGTAACAGTCATGGATTGTAATCCCTAGGATAAAAAATATATTCATAAATCCATGATGATATACATAAATCATTGAACAAACAAATAAATGGGGGAGAAGGGACGGCTGTTTCTTGCTATAGAATTTCAACTAATAAGTCTGATGGAGATAGAAAAGGCATTAGGCAGACACCCTGGTAATAATCAGTGCAGGCAAGAATCAGCCATAGATGCTAAAATTAGTGGGTGAAGGAGTGATAAGGAACAAGATATCTGTATAGTCCTAAAGTATCTTCCCACAAGATGCTTGTTAATTATAAAGGGAAGAGCAGTAACTTTACAGCTAAGAACCTGGTAGACAACTCCCTACCCAAGTGATCAAACTGAACATCACTTGTAATGTAAATGTAGACACCGTGTACCCCTGATAAGATGCACTGAGATGTTAAACTGCACATTTTCCCTTTAAAGACTTCGGTTACTTCTGAGTCTCCAATGTCCATCATATCATTCTCCATGCCTTTGCAAAGGCTTAGTTTAGCTCCAACTTATGAGTAAGAACATACAGGGTTTGATTCCTGAGTTAGTTCACTTAGGATGATGTTCTCCAATTCCATCTAAGTTGCTCCAAAATACATTATTTCATTTTTTGATAGCTGAATAGTACTGCACAGTTTGTATACATACCACATTTTCATTATCCACTGATCAGTTGATGGACATTTAGGTTGATTCCACATCTTCGGGGAAGGGGAAGGGGCAGAGAGACGAAAAATCACCTATCAGGTACAGTGTGCACAGGTGGGGGTGGGAGTTTCACTTAAAGTCCAGACTCTTCACCACTGTACAGTGCATCCATGTAACTCCCTAAAACTATTGAAATTTTAAAAAAGCAAACAGCAAAAAAGAAAGTTCTGTTACATATGACAACATGAGTAGCAACAAAACTTAAAAATTGCAAAAAAAAAATTTGGCGTCATAATTTTATATAATACAATAAATAATAATACTTTATTAATGATATATTGTGATTGAGCATAGGATTTTTCTGGCTCACTTTTCTGAAAATTTTTACAAGTTCATTTGTTAGATCATTGAAATTTATACTTTTAGAAACTTCATTTCCAATTGAAACAATTGAAAGTGGTGTCAATCTTGGGAAATATTAGATTGCAAATAATATTTTATTGATCATTTTTAAATTTGAGAATAATCTTTCTGCTGATGCAACTCTTACTGGCGCTCTGAGTATTTTTTTAGATGGTAACAGTGTTGATAGTTTCTGATAAACCATTTCAAAATACCAATTTTAGCACATCTAGAGCTGATGATTCTTGTGAAATAATTTTTCTAAAAAGATTTAACTCTTCATAAGAATCAGTTTTGCGTAAGTCTGGATTTCATTTTCAGTGTAAATTTATGCAACAGCACTTTAATGTTTCCTCTGACATTTCCTGTAACTTGTGGGGGTCATACACGAAACTGGAAGTGGCTTCCTGATTTGTATGTAATTCAAAATGCCCATTCACACATTCTATCACTGTATCTTCAATTACAAGGAAAAAATTAATTTTAAAATTGGCTTCCTCATTAATAATTGGTTTATCCAAAGCTTCATATGAAAATAGTGTTCTCTTCCACTGAATGTGACAATCCTTAAATCTAAGCCTGTGGATATTTGCTGTGCGATGTGGTAGTAGTTTTCAAACCCAGAGATTCTAAACTCTTGGAGAATTCTGACATCTCTCTGATACGCCTTATTACCCTGCCCATATATACATTTTTATTTTGTAATAATTTACTGACAAAGTTTACTGCCTGGGCATTAGGAGTTCCTATCTTGGCACTCAGATCGAAGAGTTAATGTCTGTGCAGACAGGCTCCAGGGACAGATAGGTAAGCTGGCCTCCAACCTTGGGTCCCAGGGCAGGTCCCACGTGTTGGCACTACTGCTGCTGTTTCTGCTACTGCTGGAGCCACTGCCACTGACAATCTCAGTCCAGGTCCCACTGCTTGCTTCTACCGAGTATCTTCTCCACCCATATACATGCTCCATCATTCCACCAGACTTCACTTACAAAACTGTGTAGTTCAAAAGTTAAATTACCAAGAATTTCAAAAAATCCCAAAATGATTAAGAATGCTTCAGCAGAACATCCACATACTCAGCACTCATAGGCTGCATACCCCTGAAACCAGACTGCAAGTAGATTTATTTTGTGAAGGTTGCTTGTTTGCTTGTTTATTTGTTTGTTTTACGTGATCCTTTCTACTAAAACGTGTTGTTCCACTGCTTCACTTCTACTCAACATAGTTTTTGGAGTTCTTTCCAGGATAATACATACAAACCGCCTCCTTCTGTCAGATTGCTACCTAGTCTTCTGGGGGAGGACACACCATTGTTTATTTTTCCAATGCTCTGTTGATAACCATTTAGGTTGTTTTCAGGCTTTCCTACGGCATCACAAATAGTAATTTGTAATGTGTAATTTGTATCCTTGTGCATCTATGCTATTGCTTCTCTGGGGTCCTAAGAAGCAGAAAGGCAAGTGAATTTTTTCAATTAAAAGTATCTGACTTTTACTGAATGGTTACTGTGAGTCAGGCAGTATGCTAGGTGTTTTATAAACACATCTCACTTAATGTCCTTACCAGAACTAAGAGATAGAGAGTTGTATTTGATCCCTATTTTACAAATGAGAAACCTAAGACTCAAAGAGACTAAGAAAGTTGCTTAGAATATACAGTCAGTCAGGACAAAAACAACTTTAGAACATGGACTCCCAACTTCATGCTATTCTGACTCTCCCGTGTGAGTATTTATGAACAAGTTTTCCTTTATAAATCGAGAACCTCGTATGTGTCATTCATTGTGTAGCAAGGAACTTAATGCTGTTATATCATTGACTCATCCTAACAGTCCAATGACGTCAAAATGTTTGTCCCACATACCCCATGGGATACTGAAGCTCAGAACCTTAACCAGACCCTGCTGCTAATAAACAGCGGAGCCAGGATCTGCCCCAGAGACCCTCTGTTCTTCTGAGGATGAGGGTCTCTGGGGATGTTAAGCAAGACAGATCTTGGGCTCAGAAGGCAATTATGCCGAGCCAGATGTCAGGACAGAGGACTGGGGTACCTGGAGCCTCCTTCCCAGCCAAGTCTGGCCCGTGGTCATTTGCCTCTTTCATGCACAAGCCATTGTTCTTCAAACCTTCCAGGTCCCTCTTCCTGAAACAAAAGCCCTCAGCTCCAAGGAAGCCCCACCTTTGGAGAGGGCCAGGGAGGCACATCTTATCTTTGGCTCTTGTCAGGCAATAGTTCCTCCTGGTTGCCTACAACCTTGGAGTTTTCTGAATTTGAATCTCAGACACAAATGGGAGCAAAGGAGACAAAATTCTCCTAATTCTCTGTGTAAAGCCACCCTTGAGTCGGGGAATTCTTTGCTGTAGGCTTTAAACTGAGTTTCTCTTTTACATGTTATCAGAACAATAGGAACACACACACGTTCTAGGAGACTGACACCGTTAAACACCTCTCTACCTCCGCCATCGTGACAACTACAGGGAGAGGACATTCTACCCTGTAACACGGGGCAGCCACAAGAAACACTCTTCAACACAAAGGTGAAGCCCCCTGCCTGTGGAGCCTCTGGGTATGGTTCATAGAAGCTAAATTGGCAAAGAAAAACTGTCAATCTCTATCTTTGCCTCCTCCCATTGACAAGGTCTGAAAGATCCACCCAGGAACTTTCTCTCAGAACCCCCTACTGAATAACCCTCTGACCTCCCCTGCAAGGAAGAGAAAAAAAAGAGAGAAATCACAAGACATGTGGAAATATTTAGCCATTCAAGATGCGTACATAAATCTGAGCAATTAGAGCAAACGTCACATTACATGGCAGAGTTAGTGCAAGAAATGGGAGAAACGTGGAGCGTCTTCAGATGTTCTTCTCAGAGAACATTTCAACTATGAAGCTGTGGGAGGCAGTAAGAAAAAGAAAAATCTAAAGAGGTTGCTTTTGGGATGAGAAACGTGATTGACAAATTTTTTAAGGAAGAATTAGAAGACAACCTCGAGAGATATTACCAGGACTCAAAAGATAAATGAAAATGAGAAAGAAAAAGCAAAGGGTACTAATCCTGGATATAAAAGTGGTTCCAGAGGAAAGAAAAGAAGAATAGAAAACCGATAATTAAAAGGAAAACAAAACCTTCCTTAGGGTGCACGAATATTAAAGTCTTCAAGGTAAAAAGGACCTTTGGGAACAAAACCTTTACCCAGAAGGAACTAATATAGGATATGCTTTAATTTCACATAAAAGGGTATGTGAAGCCCTATAAGCAACTAAGCACAAAATGTTTCTATTAAAAGACTTAGCTTGGGTCAAAACTAAAATTCAGCTTTGTGTTATTATGAAGGAACACACCTATAATAAAATGTTCCAAGAAGCTTTAAAAATTTATGTATGTATTCATTCAACAAATAAATACTGAGTTTTTTCTATATGCCAAATACAGTGATGGGCAAAGACTTAACAGGCAAACACAAACAAAAGGAAATCAGAGATGATAATATTAATATTTAACAAGGCAGAGATTAAAGTAAAATAGTCAATGTGAACATTTTCTCTCAATCTTTGCCAGATATAGCGAGCAAAAAAAGAGAATTTAACCAATGTTAAAAACCTTGAATATATATGCATATATACTATAAATGCACATATGTTACACATATACACATACAAATCACATGCCCAAAGGCCTAATATACTATTTGAACAGAATTAATTTGAACAACATTGTTAATAAACTTGAACACACACACACACACACACACACACACACACACTCACACACACCCCTTAAACATATACCCAAAAGTCTAATATAGCAGCCACTAACCATGAGTGACTACTTAAATTCAAAATTTAAGCCAGGCTCGGTGGCTCAGCCCGTAATCCCGCACCTCTGGGAGGCTGAGGTGAGTGGATTGCCTGAGCCCACAGGTTCAAGACCCGCCTGGGCAACTTGGTGAGACCTCATCTCTACAATAAATCAAAAAATTAGCCGGGCGTGGTAGTACGCGCCTGTAGTTCTAGCTACTTGGAAGGCTGAGGTGGAAGGATCGCAGGAGCGACCACTGCACTCCAGTCTGGGTGACGGAGTGAGACTCCAATTCAAAAAAAAATTAAAAAATAAAATAAAGAAATTCAAAATTCAGATAATGAAAATTAAATAAAATGAAAAATCAGTGGTGCAGTCTCACTAGCCACATTTTCTGAGTCTAGTGGATGCCTTATCATTTTGTAGTTAGATAACATTTCTAGCATTGCAAAAAGTTCAATTGTACAGTGATGCTTGTAGAATGCAGTTTTTAAAGTGCTACATAGCATTTACAGAACTTTCCTACAATATAACATGCACAAAAGAAGGATATACTTTTTAAAATTTTAATTGAGATTAATAATTTAAAATGAAGTTCTTAGTATAAGATTTGCTCATTGCTATTGGTGTGTCATTGTTTCTAGGACCTCTCAGCAAGCAGAGCTGGGAATTTTGTGTGTGTGTGTGTGTGTGTGTGTGTGTGTGTGTGTGTGTGTGTGTGTATTACATCGGCGTCAATATTTATTTCTGTATCTATATATGATGATGAAAACAGATGAAAATAAAGATAGATGATAGATAGATAGATATAGAAAGAGAGAGAGATTAAAAACCATGAGTTCATCTGCCACCTTTGATTCCAGTTCAGCACAACTGTGGAACATTTCTAGTCTCTTCCTTCTCATATTTCCCCAACAGTGAGAACCTCAGTTCCCATTGTCCTCAATATATTCATTTGCTCAATCCCAGAACTCACAAAAGGTGAGTTCCAAGTTATTACCACTATAATTGTGAGAAAGAAACTAATTATAGGCAACTCCAACTAGAAATCAGTATTCGTTTAACACTTCTTGGTTGGCTCTTGGTTGGTTGGTGGGTTGGTTGGTTGGTTGGTTGGTTGGTTGGTTGGTTAGTTGCTTCTAGGTACAGCTCCTTGGAGAAGTAACTGAGTTGGGGTAGGGAAAGTATAAAATGAATCCGAAACATCTTTCCATGCCAGAAAGTAAGAGAGCACTCAGAGTCATCAGGACGTGTCACAAGAAGACAAGAATCAGATTTCAGAGGTTCCAGCTGCCAAATATGGGACAGTTTGAACATTAAAATATATTTTTATGTAATGGCAGAAGTGGATCATAACTCACTGAATGAAGAGTCCATAACTTTATACTGATATAAATAAGTAGATGGTTTTTTAATTAAGGGGATGGGGAGATAAAGTTTTTCCTTACAGTAGAATGCTAATGGATAATATAGAACAAATGATGAAGTTAGAACATCATCAGTTTATGAAACTAGTGGGTAAACAGTTGATAAAGAATTCACAGTGAATTGCCTGAGCCCGCGGGTTCAAGACCCGCCTGGGCAACCTGGTGAGACCTCATCTCTACAATAAATCAAAATATTAGCCGGGCGTGGTAGTGCGCGCCTGTAGTTTCAGCTACTCGGAAGGCTGAGGCGGAAGGATCACTGGAGCCCAGCAGGTCGAGGCTGCGGTGGCCGGGAGCGGCCACTGCACTCCAGTCTGGGCAACGGAGTGAGACTCCAACTCAAAAAAAAAAAAGAATTCACAGTTGATAAAGAATACACAGTAGAAAGAATCTCCCCACAATTAGTTACTAGTTACAAAGGAGAAAATAGCAACTTTACCATGGAGAGGCAGGACACGAAAGCTCCTGTCTGTAATCACAGGATCTTGGGAGGCCAAGACAGGAAGATCGCTTGAGCTCAAGACCAGACTGGGCAACATTGCAAGACCTCTCGTCTATACAAAAATGTCAAACAATTAGCTGGGCCTGGTGATGTGAGCCTGTAGTCCCAGCTACTCAAGTGGTTGAGAAGGGTAGATCCCTTCAGCCCAGGAGTTCGAGGCTGCAGTGAACCATGGTAGTACCACCGCACTCCAGCCTGGGTGACAGAGTGAGACCAACACTCAAAAAAAAAAAAAAATAGCAGCATCAATCAGAACAAACCAACATTAAGTGTCTTCTAATAAGATGCAGTGAGAAGGGTATGGACATACTTTGTGTGACATTCCATCCAGAAGTGCATAAACCATACCAATGCATGAGGAATCGTGAAACAAACCCAAATGAGAGACATTCTGCAAAATAACCAGCCTACACTCTTCCAAAATGTCGAGATCAAGAAACGCAATGAGAGGCTGAGTAACAGTTCCAGGTGAAAGAAGGATAAAGATACATGGCAACTTGATCTTGGACTAGATCCTGCAAAGGGAAAAGTGGCTGTATAGGACATTAGGACAGTTGACGAAATCTGAATAAGGATTAGGTGTTAGACACTAATGCCACATCAATGTTAAATGCCCTGATTTGAGTAACTGTGCCATGGTCATGTAAGCAAATTCCCTCATTCCTAGGAAATAATGTTGAAGTATTTAGGGGTAAAGGAGATTGATATCTGCAGCTTATTCTCAAATAGTTTAGAAAAAAAATTAGCAAAAAAATTAGCACATATACTAATGTATACTAAATACTAGTATATGCATTCTAATTAGTATTTATGCAGTGAGAGAGGAAAAGTAAATGGGGTAAATTCAAATAATTTAGGATGTGTGGGTGTCCCTTAAACTCTTCTTGTGACTTTAATATACATTGGAAGTAATAATAAAATAAAACGTCACCAAAAACTTTAAATAATGGACAATATGATTTTTTAAGTTGAATTACTAAAAAATTCAAGAATAAGTAATTTAAAACAAGCAAATACCTATCAAGGAAAAAAAGAAAAAACCATTAAAAGAATAGAAAAGGAAAATTATCTCTTATAAAAGAATATGATAACTCCATACTAACACTTTTTTAAACTGAATTCCAGACTTCATTCAGATGTCACCAATTTTTTTACTAATGTCCTTTTTCTGAACCAGGCTCTTATTAAATACACCACATTTCCTTGGCCTCCCCTGGTCTGTGACAGTTTCTCAGTTTCTGTCTCATTTGTCATGACCTTGATAGTTTAGAGGAATACCGACCAGATATTTTGGAGAATGTCCCTCCACATCACATCAGTGGTTTTTGAAATTATCATAATATTTATAATTTTTATAAATATATGGATTACCAAAACCATCAACAAAAGAAATGCTGAATTTTTTAAGAAATAGAAGAACTGAAAAAACTGCCAAAGGATTGATTCAAAGAACAAGGCACTATATTAAAGTTTTAAGGGCAATTTCTTCCAAATATCAAGACGTGAGTGATCCCTGCACCATTTAAGTTATTTCAGAGAAAAGAGAAACATAGAGATTCTCCTAGTCCTTTGTTCAAAGCAAGCATAATCTTCAGACCCAAACTTCCCAAAGATATAACAAAAAGTAAGAATCAATGAACCAATCTCATTTATGAATATCAACACAAACATCTTAAGTAAAACATAACAACTCAGATGCAATAAGATCAAGATTTTCTTGCCAAAATGCGAAGATGCCTCAACATTAGAAACATCTATTAACTATAATTCATTTATTTTATTTTATTTATTTATTTTTTATTTTTATTTTTTTTGAGTTGGAGTCTCAATCTGTTGCCCAGGCTGGAGTGCAGTGGCATGCTCACAGTCACCCCAGCATCAACCTGCTGGGTTCTGGCGATCCTTCTGCCTCAGCATTCCAAGTAGACAGGACTACAGGCACACACTTCCAAGTCCAGCTCATTTTTTGTGATTTATTGTAGAGATGCGGTCTCGCCAAGATGCCCAGACTGGTCTTGAACCCGTGGGCTCAGGCAATCTGCTCGTCTCGGCCTCCCAAAGTGCTGGGATTACGGGCTGAGCCACCGAGCACAGCCTATAATTCGTTTCATTGGAAAGTCAAAGAAGAAAGACCATGTGATCATCTTGATGGATGCTGAAAGGTATGAACTCAGTATCTCTTCCTGATGAAAACTCAACAAATTTGTAATAGAAGCATCTGATCATAAAATGATACAAAGTAGCTGTCTCAAACCACAGACACAGCAGAAAACTAGCAACATTTCCATTCAAGACAACAATGAGACAAGGGTACTCATTACCACCATTAACAAAGTTCTGTCTGTTCTAGGCAATTCAATATGACAAAGACAAAAAATGAAATGTGTGACTATTGAAAAAGTAAAAGCAAATTTTTCACTATTTCTCAATACGCTTGTTGACCTGGAAAGCCCAAGAGAATTAACTGAAATAAAAAGAAGAGCCACTAAAATAACTCAGTTTGGTGGCCAGTTACAGAATAAAATATGCACACATGCACACACACACACACACACACACACACACAAACACACTATGCTCTCCTATTTATCCACAATGGCCAGTGAAAACTAACTACAATTAACAATGCAAAATAATATTGTCCACAAAAACAATGAGAAATCTGAATGCATAGAATAAACTAAACATTAAAAGTGAAGGATTCTTCTGGGCACGGTGGCTCAAGCCTGTAATCCCAGTACTTTGGGAGGCAGAGGCGAAAGAATTGCCTGAGCCCAGGGTTTGAGGCCAGCCTGAGCAACTTGGCAAGACCTCGTCTCTACAATAAATAAAAAAATTAGCCAGGTGTGATGGTGCATGCCTGTAGTTACAGCTACTCGGAAGGCTGAGGAGGAAGGATCGCCCGAGTCCAGCAGGTCAAGGTTGCAGTGACCATGAGCATGCCACTGCACTCCAGCCTGGGAAACAGTAAGACTCTGACTCAAAAAAAAAAAAAAAAAAAAGTAAAGAATTCCTATTAGATAAATATATATATAAATGTTCTGTTAATATTATAAAAATAATACTTTTTCAATGAATTTATCAATGTATAAATTACATTTCTCCACATAGGAGAAAGATTTTCATAAAAAATTATAAAAACAAAATAGGAATTTAATATCATATACTAAGATAAATTACAGAACTGTGGTATAGTAAAACAATGTGGAACTGACTCAGGAAAAGACAGGTATAAAAGGACATAAATAAAAAATTATCTGAGAAGAAAATAAAGTTATCAAAAAGCATATTAAAAATATGTCTAGGCCGGGCTCGGTGGCTCAGTCTGTAATCCAGCTCTTTGGGAGGCCGAGGCGAGTGGATTCAAGAACGACCCGGGCAACTTGGTGAGACCTCGTCTCTACAATAAATCAAAAATTAGCCAGGTATGGTAGCACATGCCTGTAGTTCCAGCTACTTGGAAGGCCGAGGCAGAGGAATTGCTGAAGCCCAGCTGGTCGAGGCTGCAGCGGCCGGGAACATGCCATTGCACGCCAGTCTGGGTGACAGAGTGAGGCTCCAACTAAAAAAATAATAATAATATGTCTAGCCCATTAGTTAGCAAAGAAATGTCATGCAATATAAAATAACACTTTTTGGTAAAGAATGGAAAGGACTGTACGACACAGTTGCTGATGGAAGTAAGGAACTGTACACACCCCATAGGCGAGGAATATAAGGGCAAATTTCTATTTCTGGAATGCAATTTAGAGACATGTAAGAAAAACTTTAAACTGTAGTGTAAACTTTGATTCAGGAATTTCATGTTTAAAATTAGAAGCTGTTTTCTTTTTTTGTGACGTCCTTGTCTGGCTTTGGTATCAGGGTAATGTTGGCCTTGTAAAAAGAGTTTGGAAGTATTTCCTTCCTTCCAGTTTTTGGAAGAGTTGTGGAGAATTGGTATTAGTTCTTTAAATGTTGGGCAGAACTCAGCCATGAAGCCATCTGGTCCTAGGCTTCTCTTTATTGGGAGACTTTTTACTACTATTTCAATCTCCTCTCTCTTTATTGGTCTGTTCAGGTTTTTGAGTTTTTCATAATTCAATCTTGGTAGCATGTATCCAGCTCTTCTAGGTTATTTAAATTTTGGCATGTCATTATTCCTAATAGTATCTTAGGATCCTTTGTATTTCAGTGGTGTCAGTTGTTAATGTTTTTTCTTTTATTTCTGATTTTATTTGTCTGAGTTTTTTTCTCTTTCTCTTGGTTAGTCATGCTAAAGGTTTATCAACTTCATTTGTCTTTCCAAAAAAAGCAGTTCTCCATTTTGTTGATCTTTTGTATTGCTTTCTAGTCTATATTTCATTTATTTCAGTCTTGATCTTTAATATTTCTTTCTTTTACTAGCATTGGTCTTCGTTTGTTCTTCTTTTTATATTTCCTTGAGGCATAACATCAAGTTGCTTATTTGCAATCTTTTTTTTTTACAGAGATATTTATTACTATAAACGCCTCTGTAAGGCATCTATAGCAATGCCTTAGGACTGCTTTTTCTGCTTCCCATAAGTTTTGGGGTGTTGTATTTCCATTTTTGTCTGTCTCAAGATATTTTTTAATTTTCCTTTTAATTTCCTCATTGGCCTATTGTTTGTTCAAAAGCATGTTGTTTGATTACCAAGTATTTGTGAATTTTCTGAAATTCCTCTTGTTAATGATTTCTAGTTTCAAATCATTGCAGTAAGAGGTACTTGATATTTTAATCTTGACATTGCTAATATTTGGCTTGTGGCCGAACATATGAGCTATCCTGAAGAATGTTTTGTGTGCCCTTGAGAAGAATGTGTGCTCTGAGGCTGCTGGCTGTTGGGTGAAATGTCCTGTATATGTCTAGTAGGTGCATTTGGTCTAAAGTTTGTTCAGATTCAATGTTTTCTATTAATTTTCTGTCTGGATGATTTGTCCACTCTTGAAAGTGGTATATTAAAGTCCCCTACTCTTACTGTATTACAATGTCTCTCCCCTCAGATCTCTTAATATTTGCTTTATATATTTAGGTGCACCACTGCTGATTAATAGATTTTTTTTTTTTTTTTTTTTTGAGTCAGAGTCTCACTCTGTCATCTAGGCTGGAGTGCAGTGGCATGCTCACGGCCACCCCATTGTCAACCTGCCGGACTCAGACGATCCTTCTGCCTCAGTCTTCCAAGTAGCCGGAACTACAGGCACACGCTACCACACCTGGCTAATTTTTCAGTATATTGTAGAGGCGAGGTCTCACCAAGTTGCCCTGGGCTCAGGCAATCCTCTCACCTCAGCCTCCCAAAGTGCTGGGATTACAGGATTGAGCCACTGCGCTTGGCAGATGAATGGATTTTTTTTTTTTTTATGTGGTACATATACACAGTGGAAAGCTCTTCAGCCTTAAAAATAAAGAAAAAGAAAAATCTATTATTTGCATCAATGTGGATAGAATCATAGAACATTATACTAAGTGAAATAAGCCAAACTTGAAAGGACAAAAACCACATATTCGCCCTTATGTGTAGACTCCAAAACAATTAAATGCATAGAAGCAAAGAATAGACTGGTGAGGACCAGAGGCTGAGTTTCAGGGCAAGGGAGAGGTAACAGTCAGAGGGCACAAAGCCTCAGTTAGATAGGAGGAAAAGGTTTGACTTTTTAGATCAGTTGCACAGCATGGTGAATATAGCTAATAACTGAGTCCTGTGCATTTCAATATCATTGAAAGACTATATTTCTAAAACTTAACATTTAAGGATGCTAAATATTTGAGGAGTTGGACATGTTAATTAGCTTGACTTAATCTTGCAAAAATCATAACACCACTTTATACCCCACTAATAGATACAACTGTAACTCACCAAACAAATGTTTAATAAGATAAAATTAGAAACAGCCATGTACTGGACGTCATGGAATACCATGCAACCATTTAAAATTGCAATGTCGAAAGACATACTGCTAAGTGGAAAGATGCTCACAATACCTAAGTGAAAATGCAGGCTGGGAATGACTTCGCACAGTGGGATCTGATGCCTATAAAGGAGCAGGCATCTAGAAAAGTGGGCTGGTGGGCAGACACAGAGATTCAGAAGGATGTGCCCCGTCTGCTTCCCCGCAGCTATGGTGCCCCTGTCGTCAGTCAGCCCTGTTGCTGTTAATCTTCCCCTCCTCAGCTTTCTCTCTTCCACTACTGTGGTCAGCTTCTTGATGGAAGGATTGCAATTCATTCGTTCACTCACTGATTGTAGGAGTCAAGTGTGGAAATAAACAAGGACCACCTAAATGAGTACAAGTCAAGGCTGTTTGTTCAGAGCTTGCAGTTCCCAGGGAGTCAGCCATCACTTGCACTCGGCAGACTCGAAGGCAGGCAGAGGAGTGGGGAAACTTGACGGTGGGAAAAAGAGAAGGTTCAGGTGTGCCCTGTTGGTGGAAGAATGCTGCAGGCAGCTAACCGGAAGCAGGACATCCTATGTAAACAGTTACGTGGTCATATTTGACTTTCTCCAATTGGCCCTAAGTTGGAAGCAGGTACATAACCTAGGGGCACCCTTGGTTATTTCATCAAGTCCTGGCCATCTGAGGCCAAATGTTACAGGAGTCATTATGTGACTTCCTGGACTGGTTGCTACAGGTTATAGGTCAGAGTTCTATTTTTCTGGTTGTTGTCTGTATATCCATTCTTTCATAAACACTAAATAAAATACTGGTTTACAAAAGTACATGAAACATATTGCCTGTCCTCAGGGAGATTATGTTCTGACGGGAAAGATATCCGCTGTTTTGGAATTTCCTGGTGACTATTTCCATGTTCTATGGGAGGAATATCTACCTGGCATTATGAGAGCACGTTGCACTAGAGATAAAAGCCACACCCCAGCACGATGGCTGGCACGATCCCTCGGAACTTGGCTCCCGCCAGCCCCTTTCACCTCATTTCTCACTGTTCCTCCCCTCCCCTCAGCTCTGCAGGCTGCAGTGGCAGTCCCACCAGTGGAAAATCAACCACCCTCAGACACAGGCAGTCAGTAATGTCTACAGAGCATTTTGACCATCATCTACCAGCAAGTGTAAACAATGTCAGTGATTAAAAAATACTTCTCCCAAATCTCTTGTTGGTTTAGGTTTTAAACAATAGCTCCCAGGACTCTGAGTTTTAATAATATATATATATACAAACTTCAAATTAGCACATTTTATCACTTACATTTTAATACATATTGATTTCTACATGAAACTTAATTCAAATAACTCTTAGTTATGTAGAGGCTCCTGAGACACATGGAATCAACTATATGCATTTATTTTAAGAGTAAGAAATTTGTTAGAGTTCAGAATTGCTGAAGTTCACCATAGGCACAGCCTCTGAAAGAGTAGATTCAAAATAAATGATGAGAGCCCAGTGTTGCAAAGACAAAAAACAGGACTTATATTACTTCAATTCTGTCATCCGCAATGATCATTTGTAAGTTCATTTGTGCTTAAAATTTAAAACAGAGTGAACTACACAGTGTTACCTTTTTGTCTGTTAAGTGCAAATTTTAGTTTATGCATGATTTATTAATTTTAATAGTGTCCTTAAGATTGAAATTTGTTATTTTCAATTGTTAATTGAAAGCCAAAAAGGAATCAAGAAAATAAAATTTTACAGCAATGGTACCATTCAGCAGTTTTTATCCTGATATGATGAGGTTAACCAGTCACAAAAATATTTGCGAGCAGCCAGAACCTGTCTTGAACAATGTACAGTGAAGCATCAAGCTTTAAAACTGTTTCTTGAAGATCTATGCTCAGAACTTGTAGAGAAGGCCATTAACTATGCAGCACACAAATACAAAGAAATGAACAATTAAACAGAAAACGAATCAAATTTCAAAGGAGAATGAAAGGGAAAATGACAAAAAAGACACTGGTCCAATATTGCCAGGAGAAATTGGAAGAGCAAAGTTTGAAATCCTTGATCATTTTCCCCAAGAACTGGACACTCGGCCTAAAGCAATGGATTTGCTCACTATCATGTTCACTATCATTCAATCGTTCTTTCTGATTTTTGTAAAAGAAGAAAAACTTTGAAAGTTTTTACTGAATAAAATAAGAATTTATGATGAATTTTCTGGTGATATTTTAGTGATTTTCAACTAGAGGAGATATTTTAGATGGGATTTTTATAAGTCTCTGCCAAAATTATCCTCACATTTAAGACTTTCATAACCATTTGTATGTCTGTTGTTTCATGTGAAAGTCTTTGAAATGTAACACAAAAGTGTTCTTCAATCGGCTATGAGCAAAGACAAACTGACAAATATGGCTATAGTGAACACTAAATATGTATATATGAAGAAGACTGGGAAGATCACTGGCAAATCTGCAGAAGTCAAGGCTCAACATGGGACACGATAATGTGACTATTCACTACTGCAACGTACCAATATGCAGGAATGTTTGTCCACATTAATGTAATTTAATAGTATTAATTTATCATGTATTTTTCTTTCTTTTATTTTTTATTTATTTTTTTTAAGTCAGAATCTCACTCTTTCACCCAGGCTGGAATGCAGTGGCACACTCAACGGCCACTGAAGCCTCCACCTGCTGGGCTCAGGCAATCTTTCCACTTCAGCCTTTCGAGTAGCTGGAACTATAGGCATGTGCCACTGTGCCCAGATAATTTTTTGATTTATTGTAGAGATGAGGGCTCACCAAGTTGCCCAAGCTGATCTCAAACCCCTGGGCTCAAGCAATCCTCTCACCTCCACCTCCCAAAGAACTGGGATTACAGGCCTGGTCCATCGTGCCTGGCATATTTTTCTTTTTGATACTATAATTTCTTCTTCTGAAATGATTATGTATAAAAGTAAAAAAAAAAAAAAAGTTCTCACTGCCTACATTTTTTCTGGTCATTATTATTATTTCTTTCATTTCTGAATGTTTATGGAAAATTATTTGGTCATATAGAGGAAAGGGGTTTAGGAACAAACCCCTCTGTGTATCAAATGCACCAGGCTCACTCTGCTTCTGATGCTTCTTGGGACACATTAACTTGTTGCCCAGTTCAGAGCCTTTGAGCCTGTGATTCTCCCTGCCTGGAGTACATCCCTTTCAGATCTTGGAGGCACTAGACTCTTTCCAGCTCAAATGTCACTCTCAGAAGCCTCGTCTGTCTTCTGCTGCTATAATAGTATACCTCAGACTGGGTAGCTTATAAAGAAGTTTATTTCTCACAGTTCTGGAGACTGGAAAGTCCAAAAGCGTGACTACAGCATCTGGTGAGAGCCTTCGTGCTCCACCATAGCGTGGCAGGAGGACAAGCCCGTGCACGAGACAGAGAAAGGAATGGGGGCTGAACTTCATCCTTGAACCAGGAGCCCACGCCCACAATAACCAGCCCTCTCCCAAGACAACTGTATTAATCCATTCAGGAAGATGGAGACCTCATGACCTAATCGTCTCCTAGAGGTCCCACCTGTAACAACTGTCAACATGAGTTTTGGAGGGGACAGCCGTAGCAGAAGGGCCTCGCCTGGCCATTTTTTGCAATGTGCCTGCTTCCCCAGTGAAAAGTCTTGCAGTCTTGCATTGTCTGTTTATTTCTTTGCTTGTTCATTGTCTGTGTCATGTTACCAGTACAGAAGCCCCGAGAGGGCAGATCGTGCTGCCCTGTTTCCCTGTCTCCCCTTGGCATGGCAACTGGCATACAGGAAGCCCACAGGAATTATCTGTGGTATCGACCTGTGAACTCAGAGGAGAAGCACCTGACCTGGGGGGTGGCCGGTAAGTGGGGTCCAGTCCACCAAGTGCAGGCCCCTGAGGCTGAAACTAGAAAGATGAACAAGTAAACAAGAGTCAGAGAGAGGAGAAAAGGGCTTCCGGGGAATTGCGAGTGGATGGTGTTTCTGGAGGGCATCGTAGTGGTGTCAAAATAGCAGAGACCCTGAGGTGGCCATCCTGACCCAGGGAAGATTGACAAGGGTTTTTAAGGGGTCTGGGCTTTATGCTTAAGAAAATAAGGAACTGTTTTGAGCAAAAGAGTGACATGATCTGATTTTCCCTCTGAAAATACCACTGTTGCAGAAAGAGGGAAAGAAGTGGAGGAGAAAAAATGGGAAGGGAAGATGGAAACCGTTAAGGGCTGTGCTCTCCAGATGCTCTGGGAAAAAATGGGCTAAATCCTTTCTACCCTGCTACAAACAGCTGGGATTTCCACCAGTTCTGGAGCAAGTCCTCTGAGGAGAGGGTGGGGCAGGTGAGCTGAGAGAAGAGGGAGACAGGAACCTCCTCCACACAGGTAGTGGGCAGGGGTGCAGATGGGCTTCCGGAAGGGTACTGATGCCGAGTGCAGGAGACATCCTCACCAAGCTGCTTGTTGTGGGGTGGAGCCTGAGGGGAGCTACAGGAGACAGGACAGAGGCAGAACTCAACGTGCTTTCAATCACTCCCCCCACTCACCGGACTGTCTGGGACGGAGGGCGGCCCCAGGGAGGTCTGTGAGGACTGACACAAATGCACAATTTCCAGGGAGGACCATGAAATTCGAGCATCCACTGATTCTCCTTTATCAAAATTCAGTTTGGCAAGAAAGCCACTACAAAGGCTGCCCCACCCTGACTCCCCAGAGCCCATGCCCAGCTCCCATCCTGGGACACACACGTAGCTCCCCCACTGGCAGACGCTGAGGGACCCCTTCCTCTCACACTGGTGGCCAGTTTTTGGCTTGTCCAGATTCAGCCACTGATGCAGGAACTCTCTTGGGACGGGGAGCAAGGGGCACACTTTGAATCTTTACGTGCCACAAGGAAGAAAATCAATTTCAATGCCCAAAGGAGGGAATTACTGCAGCAGCGGGTCACCAACCATTGCAAGTTACTGTATTGTCTTGGAGACTTGAACGGGGAAACATGCCTCGAAGTGAGCTAAGAATGCTCTGAGGTCTGAAGCAAACTCCTCTCCTCAAGAATAATGTGAGACGGTCCCAGGGGGACAAGACCACACAAAGGAAGAGGCTTCTTTGTGCGTGCGCTTCTGTGGCTAAATTCTAAATTCTGGCTCTGGCCGCTTGAGGCAAGTCCCCAACGGTAGCTGCAGAGTTCTGACTCATGTTCAATCTTGGAGGAACGGGCTGACATTTTAACGGTATTGTTACAGTAGCAGCAACACCTGTAGCAATGACCATTTCATTTGGGTATGAGAGACAAACTTCACAGCCCATCCTCCAGGCCCTAGAGCTCTCTGGTTGGTGCCAGGTCCCCTAAACACCGGTACAAGGATGCTAGGTTTGAACTTAGCTGTAGCTTCTAGAACCATTGCAGCAAAGATGGAAGGACCCCACCAATGCCCAAGTACCTTGTCTTTCCTTGGGGCCAGTGCATCGGAGCTCCATCAAAGCAGGGATCAAATGAGAAGTACCCTGGGCTAGACATTTAACATTCCTTTTCTAGGTTGGAGACTACAAGGCAGCTGAAGCTCACCGTCTAGGCCAGGCAAAACAAAGCTAACAGCGGTCAGGCAGTATCCCGGGATTAAGAAGAAAAGAGATTTTGCAGGTCCATTGAGGCTACCACTCCCTACTCCCTGGCCCATTCATATTAAGTCCAAGACTCTCTGGGATTTTAAGAGGCTGTACCTCAGTCCTGAATCCTGTTATTTAAAATTGGAGAAATCTGTGGGGTGGACTGCAGTGACTCCAGACAAAGCCTAGGGGCCGTGAAAGACAGTGAAGCTTCTGGAATGAAAACAGCCTAAAAAGACACTTTGAGAAAGTGGGAGTCCAGGCAAGCAAGCAGAGTGTACAGTGTGGTGGGGGACCTCCTCAGTGGCTCTCTGCTTTAATGACATCTTTCACCAGGGCTTTTGAGAGGCAGCATCTGTGCACCAGTGTTCCTCCTAGCAGAAGTTCTATCTGGTGACCAAAATAACAAGGAGGGAGCCAAGCAGGGGCCACGCAGGAAGTGGGGAAGAACCATGTAGCAATTGCCTGGAAGCCACACCCTAACACTGTTCATAGTCTGAGGAGAATTAAAATAAAATTAAAAACTTGTGGGAGACACCAAATTATATTCATGAAAGAAAAGAATGATAGATGGTAGACTTCATCAAAATTAAAAACTTTTGCTCCACAAAAGACATTGTTAAAGGAATGAAAAGACAAGCCACAAATTAGAAGAAAATATTTGCAGATCAAGTGTTCAACAAAGGACTTGAATCCAGATTCTATAAAGAATTCTCAAAACTCAATAAGAAGAAAGCAAGCAACCCAACAAAATTGGGCAAAACTTTTAACAGACACTTAACCAAAGAAGACAAACAGCAAATAAACATATTAAAAAGGTGTTTCCGATCATTAGTCATCAGGGAAACACAAATTAAACCCACAATGAGATGCCACTACCCACCTACTAGACTAGCTAAAGTATACATACACAAAAATTGACAATATCAAGTGCTGATGAGGATGTGGGGAGGAACTAGAATGCCCATACACTGTTGGTTCAAAAAAGGTACAGCCATTTTGAACAAGTTTGTCAGTTTCTTACAAATCCTAACCCTAGAGAAATGAAAATTTGTGTTCTCACAAAAACTTGAATCCAAAAATTTTAGGGAATTTATTCATAATCACCAAGAAAATTGCAAACAGCCCAAATATCCTTCAGCTAGTGAATGGATAAGCCATAAGTCATCCATACCATGGACTATTACTCAGCAATAAAAAGGAACAAACTACTGATACACACCACAGCATGAGTGAATCTGAAATGTGCCATGCGAAGTAAAAGATGTCCAACACAAAAAGCTGCATGACTCCATTTGTATGACACTCTGGAATAAGGCAAAAACTGTAGGACCAGAAAGCATCCGTAGCTGTGAGGAGTTAGCTGTGTGGAGAAGGCTGATTACAGAGGGATGGCAAGAGAATTGGAGAATGGATGGATTTTGCCAGTATCTTCATCGTGGTGGTAATTATGTAGCTGTTTGCTTTTGTCTGAACTCATAGAATATATGCCAAAAAGGGTGCCTTTTATCATATATGAATTTTAAAAGTGAATACATTTCTTGGAATGGGGTAGGGAAAAAAACTGAGGGTAAGAAGCTTCTTCCCCAAATGGATTTTTCCCCAAATTCAAAGAACCTGACAAGGAGGTCCTACCCATTCAGACAAAACCAAGCAGGTTCTGTCACCTGGGGGAAGCCCTGTGTGACCCTGGCAGTCCGGGAGGATCTGGGAGCACTGAGACCCCCAGCACTTCTGCCTCACAGGTTCCGATTACTCCAGAGCAAAGAGGGAGCCCAGAGAAGCCCCAGCTGGAGCCTAGGGCTCTCATGGAAGAGGAGGGTAAAGTTGGCTCCCAAAAGTTTGCAATTTTCTTGATGATTATGAATAAATTCACTAAAATGTTTGGATTCAAGGTTTTGTGAGAACAGGGGCGTAGGGGAGGCAGGAGTATGGGCATGTACACAGGCCACTCCAAAGTAGAGAGAAGCTAGTGGGTAGTCATACGAGAGGCCAGACCACACATGCTGATGGGAAGCCCTGCAGGGCTCTGGTCGGCACAGCCCGAGGATCCTGTGGTCACTCACTTGGGAGGCAGATGGAACATAAATAAATATCCAACACCTAGCCTACTTAGATCAAATGCCACGAGAGGCATGGGGAAGAACGTCTCACCAAATGCCACCAATAGCCCCCAGAAGGAAACACATCAACAAGAGGTCATCATGACCCTGTTAGCTGACATTTATGGCATGCCTGCCTTGGGCCTGTTGCAAGTGCTGGATATGGATTGACTCATTTAATCTACCCAAGACTCCATGAGACACTTTGATCACCCTTATTTTGCAAATAATAGACAATGGAGGCACAGAGAGATGAAGTGACATGACAGGATCACACAAGGAATAAGTGGGGTTTGAATCCAGACAGTCTGACTCCACGCATGTCCTCTTAACTGTATGTTGAGCTACTGTTGGTGCAAGTAATTACAGTTGCTTCAACAGCTTAAGGTGTATTTTTCCCACCCTTTTTTTTCTTCCTCATGTGTCGACATTATGGCACCATCTCACCAGGATTTTTCCATTCAGTTTCTGATTCACACCTGGGCAGCACTGTTTAACACACGTGTGTGCACATAGGTACACAAGGACACCCACACTCAAAGGTCATCACTCACTCCTCAAGGAGGACAACAGACTCAGCCGAGTCAAATGCCACAAAGGAATCACAAGACACTGGTTCTCAAAAATAATAAATCTTTTCCAAAAGAAGCCAGGCCGCACAAGCAGCAGTGGAACCAAATGACATCCGAGCAAAACAGTCAATAAATTAATTTCATGTGGAAAAAAACAACCGGTTTGGCCCTGGGTTAACAAAGATCCCGTCGACATAAAGATCTTATTATAACACAGGCTTCCCTGGCAAGGGTCTCATCTGCTGAAGCTGTTTTAGATTCGAGCTCTTCCAGCGTCCCCTGTGCCTAACAAAGATTCCACGTCAAATGCAAAAAAGATGGACCTGTCTAGACATCCCCCTGCAAGTAAAAATAAAAAGAACCACTCAGCCTTCTTTTCAGTTCCACAGAGGTGGGCCTGTATGAAGTCACCCCCACCCTGGCAGCCAGCAGCTGGCAAAACTGGGGAGAAAGGCAAACCCGGCCGTTCTGACTCAGGCATAGTATTCGGGCCTTTTGTAGGAATCGTCACTGAGCTTCCAGAAGATTCTGAGGACTCAATGAAAGCTAATGGGGAAAGTTTTTGTTGTAGAGCCAGCCGTCCCCTGGGAGAAGTGGAGGCACATCAATGACTCATTGATGAAATGCAGACTACCCCAAGTCGAAATGTGCAGTAATTCAGCCAGGGCTGAGCCGCAGTCTCCCTTTGGCATGGCTGGAAAACAAAAGGCTCAGGAAGAGCATGGATAATATAAACAAGGAAAGGGGATGGAGAGCTAGTTCATCTCATTAATAACAGTAATATTCATTCGGCATTCATAAATATTTATTCAACACCTACTCGGGAGCAGGCACTTGCTAGGAGCTGGTGCTTGGGTGGTGGATGACGTGGATGTACGTCCTCACTGAGCTCCAGTGAGAAACCCAGACGTGGCACACGAGGACACACAAGACTGACTCCAGACTGTGGCGCACCCGGTCCACCTCTCCTCCCTCTTCCTCCACCTCCCTCACTCCGGGACAACCACAGGGTACAGCTGCCTTTGAGTTCCAGCCCAGGGTCTGTTCCCTCGCGGCTCCCTGGCTGCTCCCTCCCTCCCTCTGGAATTTCCTTCTCCCAGCCTCTGTTCAGCTGGCTGGTCTCACACTTGCATTCTCAGCTCCTCCTCCGATGGCCTACCCAAAGCCACTGTGGAAACCCACGCTTCCTCTCCCCTCCCACGGGTTGACACGATGTACCCTGTTTATTTCTTGCACATAACATAGCAAGCTCTCATACACTTATTTTTTCTGTCTGTGTCTCAAGCTAGATTGTCAGCAGCCAGGGAGCAGGAACGCTATCTGTCTCGTCATCCGCCATTAATCCAGTGAACACAGACTGGCCGGCACATGACAGGCATCCAGAAAATGGGTTTACAATGTGAAAGAAAAAACAAGGCCATGAGGTAGCCTATGAGGTAGGGAGGCGGCTGGGCCTCCTTGAGGGGTGACATTTACCAAGACCAGAAGAATGATGGGGCTCACCAGGTACTTGTTGAAGGAAGGATTTCTCAGGGCAAAGTCACATTCAAAGGCCCCGCAGGAAACGCCTTGTGGGGGAGGAGTTGAAGGAAGATGCCAGGGTTAAAATACAGAAAATAGAATGTGTGGCCAGAGAGGACAGCAGGGTTGTGCTCTGGCGTCCAGTCCCTACATTAAATGTAACAGGGAGGCTCTGATGGTTTAAAGCAGAGACAGGACATTGTCTAATGTATCATTCTGGCAAATGGGCAGAGCATAGATTGTAAGGGGACCAAATTGGAGGCCAAGAGACAAGTGAGAGATGACAGCATCATCCAGGTGAAAATAACGGGGGAGAGGGGAGGACAGTGAGATGGAGGGAGACAATGGAGGTGAATGAGTGGATTCGGATACAATCTAAGGTCATCCCCGTAGGCTGGGTGACGTGAATCTCAGTAAGAACAGCAACCAGGACCAGGCACAGTGGCTCACACCTATAATCCCGGCACTTTAGGAGACTGAGGTGAGAGGATCACCTGAGCCTAGGAGTTCAAGACCAGCCTGGGCAACATGGCAAGATCTTGTCTCGACGATAAATCAAAAATTTAGCCAGGCATGTTGACACGCCCATGTGGCTCCAGCTACTTGGAAGGCTGAGGTGGAAGGATCGCCTGAGCCCAACAGGTTGAGACTGTGGTGGCCATGAGCATGCCACTGCACTCTAGCCTGCGCAACAGAGTGAAACTCTGACTCAAAAAAAAAGATAAAAGACTAGCAATCAGGGATTGTTTCAATTACATGATTTGCAAATCACATATCTGATAAAGGTCTAGAATCAGGATATATCAAGAACCCTTAGATGCAAAAAGAAAAAGAAAAACAACTCAATTTTAAAATGGGCAAAAGATATGATTAGACATTTCTTCAAGAAGATATACAGATGACCAACAAACACATAAAAGATGGTCAACATTACATAAGGAAAATGCAAATCAAAACCACAATGAGGTTTTCATATCTACTTGGATGGCTATCATAAGAAAAAAACTAACAGAAAATAACAAGTGTGGGTGGGGATGGAGAGACATTGGAACCCTTATACGTTACTAGCGGGAATATAAAATGATGCAGCCATTGTGGGAAAAGGTTAAACATAGAATTACCTTACGATTCAGCAAATTCACTCCTAGAGATATACCAAAAAAATTTGAGAACAGGTACTCGAACAAATATACATGCATGCCTGGTCATTGAAGCACTATTCACAGTAACTAAAAGGTGGAAATACCCCAAAATATCTATCAGTAACAGATAAATGGAGAAATATTTTGTTATATGATTATATTGTGTTCTGTTACTCAGCTGTAAAAGAAGTGAAGTACTGATACATATTACAATGTGGATTAACCTCAAAAACAGTATGTTCAGTGAAAGATGACAGACAAAAAGTTCACATGTTATGATTCCATTTATAGGAAGTACCCAGAATAGGTAAATCCACAGAGAGAGAATTCAGACTGGCAGTTGCCAGGGGCTTGCTGGAGGGGGAATAAGGAGTGCACACTTAATGGACGTAGAGTTTTATCTTGGTGTATGAAAATGTTTTGTATAATAGCTACATAGAGGTGATGGTCCTACAATACTGTAAATGTACTACATGTCACCAAATTGTTCGTGTTAAGGTGGTTAATTTTATGCCATGTGAATTATAACTCTCTAAATTATTTTTTTAAAACAGAATAACAACCAGGTGTGGGGATTGAGCAGTGAGATAGATACAGGTGCCATTTTCTGAGTTAGGGAAGACTGGGGGAAAGTATGTTTTGGGGAAAGACCAAGAGTTTAAGTTTTGGACATGTTACATTGAGATGCCCCTAGGTCTGAAAGGAATTTTCAGAGAAGCAGCTGAATACGGGAGTCCAGAGCTTCGAGGGGAGGTCTTGGCTGTAGGTTTAAAAATATACAACAACTGTTTGTATATGAAAGGATTTTAGAACCAAGGATGCAAACGAGACCAACGGTGTTGATTTTCCTAAGAAAGTCAAAAGAAGATGAGCCTGCAGGGAGACTGGGAAAAATGATGATGAAAAGAGCCTTAGGAAGAGAGGTTGGTGTAGGTGTCATGGCAGCAGGAAGAGAGAAAGACAGAGACAGAGAAAAAGAGACTAGAAGAGAACAAAAGAACAGCTGGCCAGGGCCTGAGTGTGGCAATAGAGTGGTCACCAGGAAAGGTAGGAACAGAAGCAACCCTCTACCAGTTAAAACAGAGAGTAGGGAGTAAAGCTATGAAAAAAACAGATGCAGGCACTTCTCTTGTAAGCTTTGGTAAGTGTCTGTCCCTTTTAAGAGGAAACAACTTGAATTGTAAACCACATCTTTAAAATTAAAAAGAAGAGAAACAAATATGAAAATAATGAGGGGGAAATGTGAGGTCAAGAATGACCCTCTTAAAAGATGGGTGATATTATCGCCTCTCTAGAAGCTCATCTGGACCACGCCGGAGAAGTAGAAAATGCAGGAGAAAGGAGGCAGGGAACGCCAGGGAAGGAAAGAAGAGAGAGAAGAGGGGTTCCCTCAGCAGATAGCTCTGGAGAGAACTGGAGGTAGGAAGATGAAGGCTTCTGTTGCTTCAGTGAAGGACATAGCGCCATCATCCACTTGTGTAAGCCAGTGCGGCCTAGGCAGCTTGAGGAGGGAGGACAGGACATGAGACGGAAGCGAGGAGGGTAGGCATAGTGGCTGCCTAACAGTGATGACTTCCGTTTGATAAGCCAGAGCTGAGCTCCTCAATAACATCAGAAAACAGACAGAACGGTGTTAAAAGCCCATCTCACAGGCTAAACAACACAGAGGGACTAAACCAGGCCGTAAGCATTAGCTCTCTAAGTTAAGCCCCATGTTTTTTGCTGACAGGGAGTCAACTCATGTGAAATCTCAGTTCCTTCCTTCCGATCAGCATGGGCTTGACAGCCAGTCATTATTAAAACCCCTTCTCTAAGGGCCACGCCATTCAATGTGTCTCTCCTGTGGGACGACTGTTTGGGAGGAAAGCCTGAACTCTGAAAATGCTTCCCCAGGCCCAGGTCAACCGACCCCTCTTGTTGCCAACAAACCACATCACCAGAAGGGTAGACGCCACTCAGCAAGCCCCAGGTTCCAAAACCAGGACTCCACTTCTCTCAGGAACGCTCACCATCCTGCTCCCTGTCCAAATCCAGTGCTCTTAAAACCAGCGCCCGGATTCTTGGGTTTTTTTGTTTTTGTTTTTTAACCAGAAAAAAATATTTCATGCTGATTCAAGTCTGTTTGGGGGTTACTAGCACATGTGGGTAGTCCAGTAGTATTGGCATGTGAACGGAGATCCACTCTGACTTCGCAAAGGTCAAGAGACTTCAGGGAGAAATGCAAATCTGAACCCGGGAACTGAAACCAAACAAGAGAAGGGAGATGGGGAGACAGCTCTAGGCTAGGAAGGATCCTTCAAGCCATTGCTCAAATGCCGTCTTTTTCAGTGGACTTTATGCTGACCACCTAATTTTAAATTGCACACCACCATGCTGCACCCAGCTCCTAGGCACCCTCCTCCTTCTTTTTTATTTTTTTTTTTGAGTTGGAGTCTCACTCTGTCGCCCAGATGGGAGTACACTAGCCACTCCTGGCCACCGCAATCCCGACCTGCTGGGCTCCAGCAATCCTTCTGCCTCAGCCTTCCAAGTAGCTGGAACTACAGGCATGCGCTACCACGCCCGGCTAATTTTTTGATTTATTGTAGAGATGGGGTCTTGCCAAGTTGCCCAGGCGGGTCTCGAACCCGCGGGCTCAGGCAATCCATTCACCTCAGCCTCCCAAAGGCGCGGGATTACAAGCTGAACCACCAAGCCCGGCTTAGTTTTTGATTTTATTGTAGAGATGAGGTCTTACCAAGTTGCCCAGGCGGGTCTTGAACTCTCAGGCTCAGGCAATCCACTCTCCTCAGCCTCCCAAAGGCGGGGATTACAGGCTGAGCCACCAAGTCCAGCTTCTCCTTCTTTTAAACAACACTTATACCTCCCAACATACTGTATAATTTAATATGTAGCTTGCTGATATGCTCAGTAAATATCTGTTAGAGGAAAGAATGAAACTGCTTCTTCATGCTCTGAGAGTCTTTACTTTGGTTACTTTGGTTACTTTTATCTGGATGCCTGTTCTTCTAATCTTGAAGGAGGTCCCCAAACTGTTTCTGATCACAGACCCCTATCAGTAAATAATGTGGCCATGCACCCCCAAACACAATTAATGCATTCATATTTAATTTGGCTAGCTATGTATGTATTACTGTATGAATAATACATCATGCATATTTTAGCTACCCAATTTTTTCTTTTCTTTTAAATCAGGGTCTCACTCTGTTGCCCAAGTTAGAATGCAGTGGCATGATCACTGTTCACTGCAGCCTCAAATTCCTGAGCTCAGATCATCCTTTCACCTCAGCCTCCTGAGTTGCTGAAACTACAGGCAAATGCCACCACACTTGGCTAATTAAAAAAAAATGTAGAAATGATGTCTTGCTATGTTGTCCGGGCTGTTCTCAAACACCTGGGCTCAAGCAATCTTCCCACCTCAGCCCCCCAAAGTACTGGGATGACAAGAATGGGCCACTGCACCCGGCCAGTTTCTTGTTTTAATTCAATGCAAAGTTTAAAAATACTAGTAGGTTATATATATTTTCTTCATGTACCAAAGTGGAGCAGCTTCTTGTAGACATAAGACATTATCCTAAATAATAATAAAGCATATTTTACATGCCAAGCACATGCACATATTACAATTATCATGATAATCCCCCTAAACTCCTACTAGGTCCATTCATACCTCTATTTAATAGCTTGGAAAACTGAGGATCCGATAAACTAAGTAATGTGATCTGTGTCACACTTAGTAAGTGGCAGAGCCAGGAAAAAAAAAAAACCCTGAGTATGTATAACCCCAAAGCCCATGTATTCCAGGGGTGGAACTGACACTCCACTCAAGACAATTCTGGAGGGAAAGTGAGAATGACCCAGCATACATCCTAACTCACAAATCCCCACATGGACACCACCAACATGACAGAATTCCAAGCTCTGTACCCTGGAACCAGCCATTGACCAGTCCAGAGATCATATAAACACCCTGAAGACCCAGGGGTGAGTGCATGGGCCCTCCATACTCACAGAGGAACCAGAATCCAAAGATTCCCAAGACATGGACAGCAGAGATGATCAAGATAATGATAGATCTGTACCCAACTCATCGATTCCAAGGTGGCCTTTTGTCCCAGTTTGACAGGAACAGCCCTCACTTTGGTACCAATTTACCTCCTTTCACTCTCAAAAGTGCCCCAGTCTAGACAATAAATTACATGGACATTCAACCTACACCCGGGCTTAGCACATACCAGATTGAGCCCAAGAGCTGCTCTGATAAGAGCTGAAAAGATGGTGATTTCTCATACCCAGGGACACTCCCCGCCCTCACTTGCCCCAGGAGGTCAAAGCAGCAAGCTTCCCATTAGCAGCGGCTGACCCCGGGCAACAGGCATGGAATTCACACCCGGAGCCCTGGACACTGGGCCAGTCGGACTACCTTTTCCATAAATCATGCTACATCGTCAGCCTGGTCTGGCCTCCAGCCCCACTCGGGTCTCACCTCAATAGGAAAACATCATCACTGACATTAATGGAAGGTTTGCCAGGGGCACCACAGCTCAGGTGATCAAGGGCTTGTCTGTGTTTGTCAGATTCACTTGACAAATAGGACTAGGCAGCCAGACACCTGCTTTAGAGTCCTATCCCTGACATCACACCTGGGAAAGAATAAAGAAAGAAGGGTGTCCAGGCAGCCTGGGTCAGGGCCACCTGGCATTTGACCTGGTGAGTGTCAGATGGCTCAGATGTTTCTTCTGGTGTTCCTTCCCAGGCTTTGTGGTCTCCACTGGTCAGCCCTTGCCTCTTGCCTCTGACATAAAGCCCAGACTACAAGAGATGTCCCCAGGATAATGGTTTGAGCATCGTGTTCCTGATGAGGAAAAGGCTGTAGAGTTCTACCCAAGTAAGCCAGACAGAACCTCGTGGTCCACAGTGAGCTAATCCAGTTCACACTGGCCAAAACTGACAGTTACTCACTGTCAGAAACATCTTCTAGATCTTCCTAAAATTACCAGCCCTAGACCCTGAGAAGTTCCAAGGGCAACATTTCAGCTTTTCTTATTTCCTCTGCCACTTGGCTGTGGTCTCTTTCCCTGAGGCAGTTTGGGGAGCAGCCGGACACATAAAGAGATTTGTCTCTTTCTCAGTTCGATTTTGGTGGAGAAAAGCACAGAAGGCCCATGTGATGTGATTCCACCTCACCAAGAGTTGACTCCCCAGCTCAAAGCACACGACCAGAATGATCGAAGGTCAAACGTTGCAGGGCATTGTAATTCTTGACGTTATAAGAAATTTGTCATTGTTCTTTTCCAAAAACCCCAGTCTTCATGCTTTGTGTTGCTCGTTTCCATCCCCCGCCAGACTGGAAGGCAGGGGATCCAGGCTTTGCCACTAATTGGTTGTGAGGTTGTAGGCATGGCTGCCTTCTTCCCTTGGCCTCAGATTCTCCAGGTACACACTCGGGCTATTGGCTGGGTGACTCTGTGAGCCTGACATGCCCAGTGAAGACTTCCAGCAGAGGACAGCCCATCGAATCCTACCTGGATTTAGCTCAGTGCCCCCGGGGAGCATGAATAGAGGCAGCATTCTCTGTGGCTCCATAGAAGCATAGACAAGGCCCGAAAACTTCCTCTTTGGTCGGAAAGAGCAAGCTCAGATCCCTGGGACTCCAGGATCAAGATTTGGTACAACTGGGCTTGATGGTGTTAATAGGAATTGTCAGGCTGGGGTCCTGGCCTACGGCTCACCAGTTCCTTCCTGCATCTCAGAGCTGACACCACAAGGTCAGCTGCTGTGTCTCCACTGAGCAGCATCAGAGAAAACAGCAAGTACAGGGAGGGTACGCCTTTCAGGAAAACCACTGTCTTCACCATGGGCCCCGACGGAGGGACCCTGTGTCAGGTGTGCTCATGCCCAGCCCAGGCATCAGAAAGATGGGCTGGACCAGTCCTAGAAGGTAGCTCCTGGGCATGGGGGTTTTGCCGCAAGCGGAGTGAGGAGATGGCAGCCAGCGAGAGCCTTAGACTCCTGGCCTTCATTTGCCTTCGACTGTGGGACCTTTAAGAGCTGGAAACAGCCCACTCTGCAACCATCGCTCCACCCACCCCACTCCCAACACAGATTTGTTTCCCAAACGCTTTGACTAACATGTGGGTCCAAAGGAGCTCCCTATCTATGGTCCGAATTGTCAAAAGTTGAGGATGGTGTGGCTGGATTTTTTCCCAGTGTAGGTGGAAAATAAAATGAAGGGGAATAGAAAGCTTAGCTATGGTTCTTCCAAGAGAAGACTTGACACTGTGATTCACTAGAATGTATCAGTAGTTCGGCCCCAGGACCAGGCAGCCTTCTGGGATAGAGAGCAAAGGCGGAAAGCACCGGATTTAGGGTTCCCAAGAGCAATTGGCCATCAACCCCTGCCCAGTCCTGGATAACACTACTGGGAGAGCCAGCCCCACAGGGCAACTCGCCTCCCCAGAAGCGGGCCCTGACACATCTCCCCAGGGCACTGAGTCAGTTGCAGGAGAAGTGAGCAGACACATATCCCAGGATATGACAAGAATCGGGCTCAGTGAGACTAGAAAACTCAAACCCACATTCATTACCTGACCTCTCTTGTAAGAATTTGCCATTTCTTCTCTCAAGAAGTATATGGGCATAGAAAACATAAATTTGAAAGCAATTATTAATAAATATTAAACAATAATAGCAGTGACTAATCTGCCCTAGTAGACGAAAAGATTATTTCCACCCTATTGTTCAGAAAACTTTACAACGAACATTCACTGGATGCTTACTGTACCTCAGGTGTGTTCTGAGTACTTTTCATGATCATTGCATGTAAAACTCAAAACACCCATATGTAGTAGGGTTCAATGTCAAGTTCATGCATTTTTACAAATGAACTTGAGGTTGAGTCTGGGGCCCAGGAAAGTTGACAAACTTGCTTAAGATCACAGAGCTCATAAGTGGTAGAACCCAGGTTTGAACCCAAGCCACCAGACTCAGCCTCTACTTACGCTGTCTCACATGCGGGCCAGAGAGTTAAGTCTGTTTCCCAGATGCAGAGCTGCCATGTTGAGAGGCCCAGACTGAGCCCTGGGCCCTCAGACTTTTAGTTTCAGGGATGAGCACAGGATTCACAGTGCATCCCAGACGCGGAAGCCCTGGGGTGTGGGACCTGGCGACCTGGTGACCTCGGGAAATGCAGACCACCCACACTGCCCTCTTTTCTCATAGCCTCCCATGCAAAACCACAGCCTTGTTTCTCTCCCTCCGAGTTCCTCAACCCAGAACACTTACTGCCGTCTTCACTCAGCCTTCACACCTTCACGGGGACTGTGGGACATGAATCACTTCTCTCTGTCAAGGTTATATTTTCTTGTTTTAAAAAGAGCACCTATTCTTCTTATTATTCTGAGGATGAAAAAAAGTTGCCTCTTTTTTTGGCTTAGAAGGTGGCTGAATTTTTCAATATATTCATGCAAACGAGATATTTCATCTCATGGATTTTATCCCAGTTCTGTCTATGCACATTTTAAATAAATTAAGATGAAATAAATCCATTTTATTATATTACCCGGTGCCATCTCCATGAAATAATGCCCATATTTGTATTTCCTAAGGAATGTTGACGTGGCTAAAAATGTTTCAGCAAGTGTAATCTTTGAGGATTGTGCTGCCAGAAAAAAAATAAATCTAGGCCTTTGTTTAGAGCTTAGAGTGGCACCACTTTTGATTGAAATGGCTTGAAATATCCATCCCCAAAACATGGACAAGGCAGTAAAGTATCCAGAATTGATCACCATTGGCTCAGAAACAAAAGTGGTATGCCTTCCTTTGTTTTCTTAACATCTGTTCTCTCCCTCCCAGCATAAACCACCCCACAGAAATAAATTACACAGGCTCCTTTTTTAGGGAGGAGAAACAAGGATTTGCAGTGGCCAGCCCTGAGGGGCCCTGGCAGGTCAGCCAAACTCTCAGGGCTGTCTCTGCTCCCCATGAGGCCGCCACAGACTACAGACCATCTTCTCCCAGCAGACACCACTGCTGATCTGAAAATTCCAGCACCCCCCTTCCCAAGGCAGATGGGCTAGCACTGGTGACTCCTATAAAGTTCACAGCGACACGAAGCCAGGCTCTGCAGCTCGTTAGCCTTCAAAGACAAGAAGAGCTAAGGAAAGCAGAACAAGAAGTAGTTTAAATCACTCACTGGCCCCTTTGTCCAGGAGATAAATTAGGATCACAAAGAATGAGGGAGACGGGTGACAGTCCAACCTTCCAACAGCTACAGCCCAATTCTCCCGCCTGGGGCTGTGGTTTTCGTAGAACTCAAAGTATAAGGTAGAGACAGAAAAATCGTGCTGTGGGAGGACACTACTGGCTTCAATCTAGGGCCCTGGACATCTCTCCTGCTCACACCTTTCTCCACTTCCCTTCTCCACCACTCCTGACATTTCTCGCCCTCCTCTTTGTGTTACTCTCAACATATGTTAAGTGGATGGACAGACAGACTGACTGCTCAATTGTACCCAGCGCAGCTCTGTCCAAACATCCCTTCCAGGTATAGTAAACATCGGAAGCAACTGACAAAGGGCATCGGCTTCGCACATAAGCACACCTGGAGAACATTAGCCCTCAAGGTCAAAGCAAGTGTCTCAACAGGCGTGAGCATCACAGCTAAGGAACCTGGCTCCTTTGGTGATTGTGCTCGTGGGTGTGATTCACATGCTTTCTGGCAAAAACGAGATGCCTCATCAGAGCGGCCTGCCAGGTTCCCCAGCAAGAACCCATCACAAATGCACAGCAGCTTCCCTACAGGACAGCCTACTTACCCTCTCCAGAACTGACAAGTGCTTTTACTTGCCAGGGTCACCAACAGCTGGGAATACACATCCAACCTTACAGGAAAGGATTTCCTTTTAGTGACAGGTGTTGTATCAGGGACTGATATAAGAAACTGCCTCTAGATCTTTCTGTGGTCATCCTTAAATACCCTGATAAGAAGGGCAGCCCTTCCTCCATTTAATGTAAGAACACCTGGTCTTCCTTTCCCAGGCTTTCATCGCGGCCAGCTGTGGGAAGACTCAGTGAGGCCTGGTGGTAAATTCCCAACCTTCCAGTGCTCACACAGCCAGGGGATATTCTGGGTTGGCTCCTCCTCCCTCCACTGCTATTAGTGTCAATGAGGTTCAGCATGACAGGCTACCTTTGACAAAATACTGGAGCAACAAAGACATAAGCAACGCCAAAGCCTTTGGAGTTGATGTATGGTTGCATTTAATAAACATTTGTTTGCATATTTTTTATCATGCTAATGAATATAATTACTTTAATTTATGTCATCAAGCTATGATTCTGTTCTGATCTATACGTCACTTAAATGTGTAGTGTTAGCATTTTGCACACACTGGCAATTCAAGAAGAGGAAGGATTCACCCCTCCTGGAGCACTCAGGGTGATGTTCCATAGTCGCACACACCCTTGCAACAGCTAAACCTAGCTCAGCAGATGGGCACCCCAGCTCAGCACCCCCACAAGGGTGGATAAGTCGTCTATACCTGAGAGAACTTTTTGAAAGAGCACAAGTTTTCACTTCTTTGTAATCTCCCCAAGAGGAGACCACTGAACACTTACCCATAGCATAGTACTCATGGTACAGTCATGAAAACAAAAAAAAAAGATTTTAGTCACATTCATGGGCTTACTGATTTTAAAAGTAATCTCATACTTATTTTAGAAAATTTGAGAAAACATAGATCAAAAAAGAGATTAGATGAAGATGATAAGCTAAGCTTCTCCTCTCATAATCCTTAGAAATCAAACTGTACTGGAAAATAGGAAGGGTTGCTCTTGGTTAGATCAGAGGTATCATTAGAAAAACATGTGTTCAGAAGAAGTAATGAAAGGTGTACCAAGGATGTACCAAGCTTGGATGGGGCAGCCCCAGAGCATCTGTGTTGATTGAGGAACTTCTTTAGGAGAAGCCAAGTGGGTTGTCCTTAACCATTTCCTTTCTGTGGCCAATGTGTTAAGCAGCATGGTGGGCTGGCATTGGCCTTCAGGAGAGAAAAGTTCACAAGTACCTATTCCAGAGAGACAAGACAATGCCCAGATGACAAGTCCTTCCACCCCCAATACATGGGGGTAAGAAGCAGAAGAAGATTAAAAATTAAGCAAGGCCTAGTAGCTCACACCTGTAATACCAGCACTTTTGGAGCATTGTTTAAGCCCAGGAGTTGTAGACCAGCCTGGGCAACACAGTAGGGCCTTGTCTCTACAAAAAAACTTTTAAAATTGCTAGACTTGGTGGCACACACCTGTAGTCCCAGCTACTTGGGAGACTGAGGGGAAAGGATTGCTTGAGGTCGAGCATGCAGTGAGCCATGATCATGCCACTGTACTTCAGCCTGGGTGACAGAATGAGACTCTGATTTTTTAAAAAATTAACTGAGATGCTGGACTTAAGACTCCTGTATGCAACCCAAGACAACTTGCAACCCCCTCCCAGAGGTATTAGCAAGGGGGATCACATCATAACATGTTGTCCTAGACTGATAAAAGATCTCTTTCCCCACAGGGCCTTCATTCCCTCTTCCACCCACATATACCATGAAGCCAGAAGTCCACAGACAAAGGGGATCCTGCTGTAAAATTATATGGCCCAGGAAGTTCTCTCCATTCTTTATAGGCAGGGGACCCCATCACACAAGCAGTCAGCCTTGGAAGAGCTCATTGGCTATACAAGACCCTTCCTCAACAAGATTTACCAGATGGCCCAGTCTGGGAAGCTTCTTCTTCCCATTTCCCATTCAAGTGCCAAAAGGGACCAGTGGAAGCCCCAGTCACAGGAGATAAGCCAAGCAGAACAAAATAACACCACATAGGCTCTGAAAATTAGCCTGGCATTGGAACCATAGCCCATAAAAGTAGGCCAGGGCCTGCATGCCAAATCTAAACAGGGTGACTGCCTGCTAAAATGAAAGATTTAAATAGGAAACAGAGTTTCCTAAAATAACAAGCAGAATGTTAAGTATACAATTGAAAGTCACCCATAATACCAAGAACCAGAAAAATCGCAAGTTGAATGAAAAAAGAGAGTTCATAGATGCCAACAGTGAAATGAGTCAGATGTTAAAAATAACTGACAAGGGCTTTAAAGTAACCATCACAAAAGTAGTTCAACAAGCAATTACACATTCTCTCTAAACAAATGAAAAATTAGAAAATTCAGTAAAGAAACATAACTTTTTTTAAAGGACTAAATTAGAGAACTGAAAAATTCAATAACAGAAATAGAAAATTTACTAGATCAACTCAATATTGAACAGAGACAACAGATAATAAAATCAGTGAACCTGAGGACACAGCAGTGAAGTTTACCCATTGTGAGAAACATAGAAAATAGATTTTTAAAAATGAACAGAGACTCAGGGACCTGTGAACAATAGCAAAAGATGCAACATTTGTATAAAGTCCTAGAAGATGAGAAAAAGAGTGAGACTAGAAGAGCATTCAGAGAAACAGGGCTGAAAACTTCCCAGACATAGCAAAAGATATAAACCACAGACTCAAAAAGGTGACAAACTTGAAATAGGATAAACTCCAAAAAGCCAGACCAAAATACATTATAATTAAACTTCTGAACTAAAGACAAAGGAGAATCTTGAGAGCAGCAAGAGAGAACCAGCATATTATCTAAGGAAAACACCAAAGTGAATGGCATAAAATTACTCAACTGAAACTGTTGAGACCAAAAGGAAGTGACACATTTTTCAAGTGCCAAAAGAAAAGAATTGTCAACTAAGAATTCTATACCCAACAAAACTATCCTTTGAGAATGAAGGAGAAATAAATTCAAAGAAAGAACTACAAAAAGACCAAAAAATGTGAATAAATACCATAGACTCTCCTTCTAATGAATTTTCTAAATCACATGTGATTATTGAAACAAAAACTATGAACACCATCTTCCATACAAGACAATGATATTCAAAAGTGGAAATATTCTTTAAAGGGAGAATCTAAATATAATTAGTTTCCGCACTTTACCTAAAGTGGCAAAATGTTGATATTAATAGATCATGATAAGCCATATTGATATTGTGATATCTCTAGCAACAAATTTTAAAAACTATACAAAATTATATACTTAAGAACACTATAAATATGTAGCTATATCAACATGAAATTCTTTAAAATGTTTAAGTAACCCATAGAGAGATAAGAATGGAGAAATAGAAGAAATAAATGGAAAACAAAATAAAATGTCAGACTTAAGACTTAACATGTCAATAATTACTTTAAATGTAAATGGCCCAAATACACCAATTAAAGGAAAATAGGAGTGAATTTTAAAATCCACAAATAAATCATATACTGTTTATACATCATTCACTTCAAATTCAACAACATAAGTATGTTGAAAATAAAATAGGGGAAAAAATGTATACTATGAAATCATTAATTTCTAAAAAGGAGTGGCTATATTAATATCGAAAAATGTGAACTTCAAAGAAAAAACAATTACTATAGACAAAAGGACATCACTCAATGACAAAAAAATCAATACATCAAGAAGACATGACAATCATAGATGTGCACACAACAGACAGCAAAGTTTCAAACATATGAAACAAATAATGATAGAACTGGAAAGATAACAAGATACATGCACAATTATAGCAGGGGACTTTAGACCCTCAGCAACTCATAGAAGTACTTCACAGAAAACCAGCAAGGATAGAAATGATCTGAAGAATACAATCAACCTTCAGACTCTCATTGACATACATGTAATAACCCATCCAACAACAAGAAAAAATATATTTTTTCAAGGGCCTTTGAAAGATTCACCAAGAAAAACCAAATCACAGACCATAAAACAAACCTCACAAATCTCAAAGTATTTAGATTATACAAAGTATGCTTTCTGATTATAGCAAAAATGAGACTAGAAATCAGAATAGGAAGACAACAGGAAAATCTATAAACACCTAGAAATTAAATATAATACTTCTAAATAATTCATGGATCAAGGAAGAAGCCTCAAAGCAAACTAAGCTTGAAAATACTGAACTGAATAAAAATAAAAATAAAGCATAACAGAATAAATGGGATAAAGCCAAAGCAATGCTTAGCAAAAATGTATAGCACTAAATTCATATATTAGAACATAGGAAGAGTCTCAAATCAATAAACTACATATTTACTCCCAAGAAGCTAAGAAAAAGAACAAAACGAACACAAAGAAAGCAGGGGGAGGGGGATAAAATAATAAATAGCAAAGCAGAAAGTAATGAAAATGAGATAAAAATAGAGAAAAATCAATAAAGCAAAAAGCTGGTTCCTTGAAAAAATAATAAACATTAAGCAAGATTGTCAAAAATGAAAAGAGAAAAAGACACAAACTACCAATATCAGGAATGAAAGAAGGAATATCTCTACAGTTCCTGGAGCCATTCAAATGATAATATGAGACTATTATGAGCATCCCCCTCATAAATTTCACAACTCAGAAAAAAATTGGGCCAAATCCTAAAAAACTACAAACAAACAAAATTAAATTAAATTAAATATGTAATATGAATAGATCAAACTATTATAGAAATTGAATTCATACTTTAAAAATCTTCCCCCTCTAAAAAAAGAAAAGAAAAGAAAAATCTCTAGGCTCAGAGAATACTAGAGAATTCTATCAAGCATTTAAATAATTAACATCAACAGCACCAACTTTACACAATCTACTCCAGACAACAGAAGAGATTATTTCCCAGCTCATTTTGTGAGACCAGTATTATGCTGATACCAAAATCACACAAGCAAAATTTTAAAAAAGAAAAAAGGAAATTGCAGACTAGTATTGCTCATGAACTTGCACACCAAAACCCTCAACAAACTATTAGCAAACTGAATCTAACAATGCGTTCAAATAATTATACACCATGACCAAATGGGATTTATACCAGATATGCAAGGCTGGTTCATCATTCAAAAAACAGTCAGTGTAATACATCGTATCAACAAGCTGAGGAAGAAACATTATATGATCATATCAGTTGACAAAGCAAAGCATTTGACAAAATACAATATCCACTTAGTACTAAAAACTCTCAGCAAGTTAGGAATAAAAGGGAACTACCTCAGCTTGCTAAAGAGCATCCATCTATAAAAACACTGCAGCCAACATTACACTTAATGGCAAAAGACCCCTAGGATCAGGAGTAAGGCAAGGTTGTCACCCATACCACCCACGTAGAAAACAGTAACTGGAAGTTCTAACCACGCTAATAAATAAATGAAAAAGAAAATAAAAGACATACAGATTGGAAAGGAAGAAATAAAGCCATCCTTATTTGAAAATGACATAATTATCTATATACAAAATACCAAGGTATTTACAAAAACATTCCTAGAATGAATGGGTTTAGCAAGGCCACAGAATAAAAGATCAACACAAAAATCAATTGCATTGCTATATACTAACATTGAATATATAAAAACCAAAATTAAAAACACAATACCACTTATAATCACTCCAAAAATACTTAGAGATACACTTGACAAAACTTATAAATGATCTATATGTTTCAATTACAAAATACAGAAAGGAAACATCAAAAAAACACCTAAATGAATGGAGAAGTATACCATGACCATGGATTTTAAAACTCAACATAATAAGGATGTTCTCTCCAAACTGATTTATAGAGTTGATGCAATTTTTATTAAGTTACTAGCAAAGATTTTTGTAGACACAGACAAGCTTATTCTAAGGTTTTTGTGAACAAGCACAAATCTTAGAACAACTAAAACAATCTTGAAAAAAAAGACTAAAGAATGAATACTCATTCTACCCAGTGTCAAAGTTTACTATATTGCCAATGCAATCAAGACATTGTGATATTGATGTTCCTCAATATCAATCAATAGAACAGAGTAGAGAACCCAGAAATAGATCCACACAACTGATTTTTGACACAGGTGTAAAAGCTATTCAACGGCACTGGAGCAAGTGGATATCCATATCCAAAAGGGGAAAAAATGAGCCCCAATCTAGACTTCACACACACACACACACACACACACACACACACACACACACACACATACATACACACACACACACACTCCAAACTCAAAATGGATCACAATCACAGATTGTAAAAGGAAAAGCTATAAAACTTTTGGAAATAAAATAGAAGAAAAGTCTTTAGGAACTGGGGCTAGGCAAATATTTTTAGACTTGATACCAAAAACATAATCATAAAAGGAAAAAATGTATACAATTTACTTCGTCAAAATTTTTAATTTTACTCTGCACAAAACATGTGACAAGAATAAAAAATAAAAAGACTGGGAGAAAATATTTTCAAACCACGCATCCAACAAGGTATTAGTATGCAGCATATAGAAAGGACTCTCAAAGCTCAACAATAAAATATACAAATAATCAAATTAGAAAATGGGCCAAAGATATAAAAAGACATTCCACTGAATAGAATATACAGATGTCAAATACAGTCAACATAATTAGCTATTAGGAAAACGTACATTGAGACCACAATGAGATATCACTACACACCTACCAGAATAGCCAGAAGAAAAAATAGTGACAACACCAAATGCTGGTAAGGATGCGGAGAATCTGGAGCACTCATATATCGCTTGTGGGAATACAAAATAGCAAGCCTCTCTGAAAAACGGTTCGGCAGTTTCTGAAAAAACTAAATATGCAACTATTATACAGCCCAGCAATTGCACTCTCATGCACTGATCTCAGAGAACGAAAACGCATTTCACATACAACTTGGACAGAAATGTTTTTAGTATCTTTCTCTGTAATAGCCAAAACTGAAAACTGCCTAGATGTCCTTTAATAGATGAGTCATTAGCAAAAGGAAATACTGCTCATCAATGAAAAGGAAAAAAATATTGATTACATGCGACCGCTTGTATATATCTAAATCTCAGAGAATGACGCTGAGTGAAAAAAGAAAATCACAAAAGACTACATATTGATTCCCTTTATATGACGTTCCTTAAATGGTAAAACTGTAGGAATGGAGAATCTAATCACGGTTGTCAGAGTTAGGGCTATAGGTATGGGGGAGAAGAACCTGAGGAATTCTCGTGGTGTGGAACTGTTCTTCGTCTTATTCTATGTCAGTGCTGGCTGCTGTATTACCCTATAGTTTGACACGATGGTGCTACCGTATCAGGAGCACGTGGGAATTCTCTCCATTATTTCTAACAACTGCACCTGAATCTACAATTGTCTCGAAATAAAAAGGTTTTTAAAGTTGTAGCCACTTGGAAAACATCTCCATCGTTTCTTATAAAGTTAAACACACTCCCATTCAACCTAGCAGTTCAACTCCTAGGTATTTACCAAGAGAAATGAAGGCATATATCCACACAAAAGCCTATACACAATTGCTTGCAATCATTAAAAATCGGAAACTGAAATGTCCATCAACTGGTGAGGAGATGACCAGATTGTGACATATACATACAATAGAATTCTACCCTAGCAGTAAAAAAATTATTGATATATGCAACCATACAGATGAATTACGTGATTCTCAAGACCCAAAGGGAAAAAAAATCAAATTTTTAGGTAGAAAGAATCCATAAATACTAAGCAGAATAACCGGGAAAATGTGAAATTAAGTTCCTCTGTGAAATGTTGAGAGTCAAGAAAAAGACAGAACCCTAAAAACTTCCAGAAAAACAAGGTTGCATGCAAAAAAAACAAGGATCGTGGTGGCACCTGACTTTTGTTGAGGAGCTCAAAATAATGAAGAGTAATATCATCAACTTTCTGAGAGAAAATGATATTAAATTTGCGTTTCTATACTCAACCAAAATATCAGTCAAGCCTTAAGGCAAAATAAAAACTTTTTAAATCACTCAAAGACTCAAAGTTTGCCACACACAAAGCATTTCTGGAAAAAATACAAGAAGATGTATTGCAACAAAAAGTAAAATAAGAACTCAAAACTAGTAGGATACAATATACAGTCGTGCACCAAAAAATCAGTGAAATTTATAGTTGAGTCTAATGGAAAGAAAATTAAACAACAAACTGGGAATAAATTCTCAACTGATAACAATACTGGAGGTGACGGGGGACAGGTTGAGATGGAGTTGAGAGGTAAATGGTAGTGAGAAGATATTAATTCATTCTAGACATCAAAAGAAAATAATTAAGATTTTCAGAGCAATACAAATTTTATGTATCTTTTTTTTTTTTTTTTGTCGAGGTCTCACTGTGTTGCCCAGGCTGGAGTATGGTCGTACAATCATCGTCTACCACAGCTTCAGTTTCCTGGGTTCATGCAAACCTTTTGCCTCAGTCTCCCAACTGGCTGGAACTATAGGCATGCACCACCACACCCAGTTGATTTTTTGTTTTGTTTTGTTTTGTTGTAGAGACGAGGTCTCTCCATGTTGCCTGGCCTGGTTTTGAACTCTTCACCTCAAGCAATCCTTCCACCTCAACCTTCCAGAGTGCTGAGATTACAGCGTGAGCCACAGCACCCAGCCTAAATTTCACAAAGATGTTCTAACTGCCAAACCACTGATGGAAAAACATGTATGCAAACGCATAGAAAAAGTTCTGGAGGGACAAACACCGAACTTAGAATAATGGTGGAGCGGGCATAGGGTTGGTCTGAGGGACGTCAGCTTTATCTGTAGAGTTTTGGTTTCTACAAGAATGTGTTTATGTACTGGTTGTGATATTTAGCTAAATTAAGATATATAAAGCACAGAGAGAATGATAAATATCATCACTGTCCAGAAATAATAAATTGTAACATAGTAGTGCATTTCTTTTCTTTTCTTTTTTTATTTTTTCTTTGAATTGGTGTCGCACTCTTGTAACCCCGGCTGGAGTGCAGCGGCATGTTCACGGCCACCATAGCCTCGATCTGCTGGACTTAGGCAATCCTTCTGCCTCAGTCTTCCAAGTAGCTAGAACGACAGACGTACAGCATCATGCCCTGCTAGTTTTTGTGATTTATTGTAGAGACGAGGTCTCACCAAGTTGCCCAGGCTGGTCTCAAACCACCAGGCTCAGGCAATCCTCTTGCCTCAGCCTCCCAAAGTGCATTTCTGTCTGGTTTAATTTATTCATCTATGTATAGATATATAGGTGTAAAACAAAGTCATAGTTAGACACAGGGCTAGTTTTATTCACAAAATAGGGGTTTCTGGGCCTTTTCTCACAAAATTGAAATCGTGTTCACTGATGTTCTATAGCCTATTTGTTCTCCCACATAACCATAACATAGGTCTGCACCACAAGTCTCCAAGACATCATTTTTATTGGCTGAATAATATTCCATACTATATATGCATCATAACAATTTATTTGGTATTTAAGTATTTTTCCAGTTTTTGCTAATGTATATAAAATCACAGTGAATGCCATTACACACGCATGTATGTGAACATCCATGATTATCCTATTTAAGTAATTTCTAAAAATTGGACTACTGGGTCAAAGAATATATTCATTTTTAATATATTTGCTACTTATTGCAAAATTATCTTATACACACTGTATCCTAGTTTGTACTGAGTAAAATCACCTCCACACTTCTTCTAGTGTTGATAATATTTTTTCTGTCTTTGACAATTCAAGTAAAGATTGTTCAAATCTGATACCTCTGATAACTACTGAGGTTAAGCCATTTTTACATGTTTTTAGTGTCCACTTATATTTCTCACTTTGGCAATTGCTTATTCATTGTCTCTGATAGCTTTTTAAAAACCTCTTATTAATCTGAAAAGTCTATTAATAAGAAATGCCATTATCTTTTTGTTGTGTATTTTAAATAATTTTCACAACTTACTGTCTTTTTAAATACATTTGTGATATCATCAGAAAAACAATTTATATTTTTATATCCTTTTTTTTCTCTTTTGTTCTCTGCTTTTGGTATCATGTTAATATGAAGGTTGACTATTACATCAATATTTAACTTATTCCTACTCTTCTGTGGTTTCATTTTTCACATTTGAATTTTTATTATACCTGGGATTATCTGGCTTTATGGTAAAGCTCTAACTTTATTTTTTCTGAACGATTAGATGGTTGTCCCAAAACCATTCTGCTTTTCCCACTTATTTTTTACTAAATTCTGTTTATTTTAATTTCACAAGAAATACTCCTTATTGTAAAAGTCAAACTATCCAAACAAAGCAGAATAAAATAAAAGTCAAAAAATCCAAACAAAGCAGAAATTCTCCAGGACCAAACCTTCATTCAAGTTACAATTGCATTCTCGCATCAGAAGTAACTGCTGATCAATTTGATGTGTGGAAACCCAGAGTTATTTTCAAAACGAAAATAACTAACACTTAGGAGGGCTTACCACATTACCACATGCCAGGCAGTACTCCAAGTGCTTGCCGTGTATTAACTTATGCAGTCTTCCCAACAGCCTACAGAGTAGGTACAATTGCTCTCTTAATTGTACCATTTTACAGAAGAGAAAAATGGAATACCAAAGGTGGCAGAATAGGGATTTGAACACCAGCATCTAGTCTCAGAATCAGCAGAACATTGACTAATGTCCTTCTGTCTCACAATATACCTATATGCACTTCAGTGAAAAATCGCTAGCATTGTTTTTTTTTAAAGAAAGTTTGAATCTATGGGTTTGGTATCATACTGTGCAAATTATGTTACAGCCTAATTTGTTCAAATATCATTATATCTTGGTTGTCTTTCCATATCAATTCATAAAAATCACTTTTAATTTTTTAAAAACTGCAATATAATATGACTTACCATGGTTTACTTAACTCTTTTCTCAGTGTATAATTAGGTTGTTTCCAACCTTTCACCATCAATAAGGCTGCACAAAAAAATCTCTAATGTAACTCCCTGCACATTTTTTGTAAAAGTTTCTATTAGGTTTTCTTGGTCATGTGGTATGTGCATTTTTTAATTTAATAGATACTCCCAAATTGCCATACTGAAATATACCAATTTATACCTCAATGAGTAAAATGTCAGTACTTATTTCTTCGTAACATCCTCATAGTTGATACTATTCAAACATTTACCTATTTGTATATTTTTATTATATTCCTTTGGGTTAATGATCTTTTTCTTATTGATTTGTGAGTGTTTGCATATATTTTGGAGATTAATCCCCTGTCTATTACAAATGTTGTAAATATGTTCTACCAGCATGCGCTCTTTCAATTTTGTTTATGGTGCTTTTTATGTTTATGGTATCTCTAATGGCCTCTCTGATTATCTTGTCCTTTCTAGGGAGCTTAGCTAAAAAAACAAAACGACATTATAATATTTTCCTTTTTATTATTCACATGCCTTTTTAATTTTTTCTTGGTGTATAGCATTGGCTAGGACCGCCAATACAATACTGAATGTAGAAGTAATAGGAAGCTTAGTCTTACTCACTCCTGAAATAGAAGTACTTCTCATGGTTTCACCACTGCTCTAGATTTCTGGTAGACAGCTTTACTTTAATAATGGAATTTTTCTTCGATTTCTCACATGCAAGAATATTGGAGCAGCTGCTGGAGGGCAGAAGTTGCTTACTTATCTTGAAAGGATAATTTTGAAAAATAAAGTTTTCACTTCTGTTATGATTTTAATATCAAAGTTATACTGGGCTCTTACAATAAATTGAATACCTCCCCTATCTGTAATATAAGAATTATTTATTGCTTGAAGTTTTCCATAACTGTATGTCTTTGACTAGCTTCCTACTTTCTTCAATAGAAATAACACATTTGATTTTCTATTATTTCTTAAGCCCATCTTGTTAAATTGTTTTTTAGAGATTCATACATTTGTCTAGTTTTTTTGGTTATTAATATAAAGATACTATCTTAAAAAATTTAATTCCCCCGTATCTGTAATTACATCCTCTTATCTCATTGCCAATGCTGTTTATTTATACTTTCTTTTTTCCTTAATTGAGCTCATAGTTATATTGATCAATTCTACCTGCTCTGTTGTTCTTATTTATTTTACTAATGTGAGTTTTTATCTTTATTAATTTCTTCCTTTTACTTTCTGGAGATTTGATTTTTTTGTTGTTCTTTCTAGTAACTTGAATATTATGCTTGGTCCATTTGATTTCAATTTCCCTCATTTTCTAATGTATGCATTTAACTCCATAAATTTTCCTCTGATAACTGCTTTGGCCACATCTCACAGGTTTTAATATTTAATGCTCTATTGCTTATTTCTAAATAGTTTGTAATTTCCAGTTTTTATTCCCTTATTAACAGAAGGCTTTTTATAAGTGCTTTTATATTTATGACTATGGAGATTTATTTAATCTCTCCTTTAGTTATTTTCTCCTTTGTTTGGGGAATGAAGCTTGCCTATCTCTACCTCTTAGAATTTGCTGAGATTTCCTTTGTGGTCTAATATAGTATCAAATTGTGTGAGTGATTTACATCAGTTTCTAAAGAACATGTATTATAAATTTGCTAGTACAAAGTTGTTCATTGTGTAATTTCAGTTCTGTGTGTTATTATTTTTGTCTATTTAAAATATTTATTTCCTAAAGAAGTATGAAATTTGTCTTTCTATGATTCATTTTGTCTTTGTATTTCAATAATTTTTGTTTTATGTTTTCCAAAGCTACATTGTTAAGGGCACAAAAGTGTATAATCGCTCTATATTCTTGGTGGATTGTTCTTTTTCACATTATGAACTATTCTTTTATGTACTCTGCTGTGTCCCCTCTGACTTTACATAACACCTAAATCATATTACAAATTTTTAATTCATTAGGCTTATTTCTTGACTGGCTATTTCTTCCATTGATTTAACAAATTATGTTGGGGCAGGAATCATACATTTGTTCACCATAGCTTTATAAACTAACTTATTATCTAATAGATAAATTATTGGTTAATATATACATTCAACCACACTAACTTTAGATTTATTTGTAAAATTTCCAACAAAATCCAATTTATAATTTTTATTGGCATGCCAGGCATAGTTTCATGTGCCTGTAGTTCCAGCTATTTGGGAGGCTGAGGTGGGAGGATTGTTTGAGCCAGGAGTTCAAATCCACCCTGTACAAATGTAGTATGACCCAGTATCTAAAAAAAATAAAAATAAAAATTATTGAAATAGAATTACTTATAAATCAACTTGCAGATGTCTCTATGTAATACTTAAGTCTATTTATATTCATCTTAAAAAATTTAGCCCACTTCTTAATTTTGGGGGGGGGTTTAGTGTTTTTATTTTGTATCATCTATATAAGTAGAATGTTTTTCTTTATCTTTTATCTCTAACTGGTACAATATCATTACTGGTATAATAAGTAAAACATTTTTTATTTGTTTGTATTTGTTTTATTATTGGACATATTACTGAACTCCCATATATGACATAGAAGTATTTCAGACGATGTTCTTGAATTTTTTTCATATTATCATAAAATAGTAATAATTTTGATTTGACTATTCCAAGATTTATCCCTCACTTCTTTTATTACTTTGATTATATTGTTCTTTGTATAATTATCTTAAATGTGTTTTATTACTACAAGAATTCCTCCAAGTGTTCAATTTGAAGTAGGTGTAGGCTGTTGTTCTGTGATAGATTATCATATAAGCCAGGATTACTCAACCTTGGTATTACCAATACACTGATATTTTGGGCTGGATAATTCTTTGCTGGGGGATAGAGAGCCCTTTCCTGAGCATGGTAGGATGTTCAGTGGCATCCTTGACCCGTACCCACTAAATACCAATAGCACCATCTCCAAGTCATGACAATCAAAAATGTTTCCAGACATTGCCAAGTGTCCCAGAGAGGCAAAAATGTCCCTGACTGAGAAACTCCAATGCAGTGAATGTTCCTTCTATTCCCATTTTAACAGGACTAGATACTGAATTTTATCAAAAGTCTTTTTGACATATGGGTTTTTTCTCCAGTGACCTACTGACATGATAAATATTAAATTATATATTTCCTAATTTGCTAGCCTCCTACAATAGCGGAATAAGGTCTGATTGGTCAAAGTATTTTTTAATATGAGGTTAATGTTCATTTTTTATAAATTTTCTATTTCTATTCACACGTGAAGTTGGCCTATAGATTTGGTTTGCTTACTACTTTTGTTAGGTTTTGGTAAAAAGATTATGCTTGCTTTATAAGTTTTTCTTGTATGGATTATTAGCATGATCACTTTTTGTTCCTTAAGAGATTTAAATAGATTTCCTCTGCAGCCATCTGTTTTAGCATTTTTTCACTTTCTTCCTTTATTATTCAACTATTCTACAATTAGTAATTTGATATTTCCTAGAAAATAATTCTTTTCAACAAAATTTTCTATAACAAAATATGTTTAGTTTTTACCATTTTAAAATTTGTTAGAATACTTGTCTAATCTTCCTTTTTATTCTAATGTTGTTCCATGTGTTTTCTCACTCTGTTTTACTTGAATAACTTGTCAGATGTCTTTGACAAGTTCTAATTCTTACACTTGGCAATCTTCTGATTCACTAAGTTATGTTTTATCTTTATCAATCCTTTATCTTTCTAGGATTATTTAGTTGTTATCTTTCTAATGTATTGTGAGTTGAAAGCTTAATCTGTTTATTTGTATTCTACATTCAATAATGTTGGTATTTAAGGCTGTTTCCTACCAAATACAGTTTGAGCATACACTGTAAGGTTTGATATATGCGTCTTCTCATTGTTGCTATTTTCTAAATATTCTCTAAATATAGTTTTGATCGCCTCTTAAAAGATATCTCAAGAGGTTTTAAAAATTAGAAATTTCTAATCAAAATTTTTACTCTTTTTAATTGATAATATAAAATATGGGATCTGCCCCCTTTTTGATTCCTGGAATATATCCAGCCTTTATTTAGAACCAATATATACTATTCAGTGAACATTTTTATGGGCTTGGATATACTTTTTCATTTTTAAAAAAATCTCAAGTTAAGAAACAACTTTATTATTTGAGATCATCTAAATCTTTGGATTCTTTGCCTGCTAGATCTGCCAAATACCAAAAGAGATGTCATAAAGTTTCCATCACAAACTGTGAATTTTTTCATTTCTTCTTGTTCTCCTAACAATCTTGCGTTCTACATTTCACTGCAATGTTATCTGACATAGTAAGGTCCATGACTAGATCAGTCTACTAGACTGTAAGCCCAACGAAGACAGGAATCACATCTGACTTTAACATTGAGTAGTTACCAGCTCCAGCCCAATATTTATTGAGTAAATGTTGTAGTAAGCTGACAAGTTATAGAGCTCCAGTGCTAAGTATGTGCCCTTCATCAAAAAATATAAATTCCCTGTTATATCTAATTTTTTTAACCTCAATTCTACTTTTGTTAATGTCCCTATATTTGTTGGTTTGTTTTGCCTGATATATATCTTATTGTTTGGGAGGGCTGGGTTGGTGTTTCTTTGGTTTGGTTGGTTTGGGGTTTTGTTTGTTTTAGGTTTTTTTGCTTTTGTTTTGTTTTTTGCTTTTTAGTGTTTCTTTTTCCATCTTTTCCTTAGGTCTATGAAATCCGTTTTCTTTGTGATTGTCATCAGTAGACAGAGATCCAGTTCAGAATTCAAGTAGTAAATGGTTTTGTGTTCCCAAAGTATTATTTAACCCCTATGTTTTTCTAATTGTTAAGTCAAAAGGCAGTTGGATCTTTCAGCTCGCCTTTTTAACACGAAGTACTTGACACATTTTTATTCTCCTCCTCAAGCCCCGTGCTTCTATTTCTTCTCTAACTACTCCTCAGACACTTATTAAACAAACTCAGATTTTTATATGCGGATTATTATGAATTTTTATAGCATATGACTTCTCTTCAAAAGTTCATTTTTAACACTTCAATTTAATTTTTCAAACAATTTCTCAGTTATTTAGATGGCATTTCCTGAAGCATAAATGATGCTTTAAAGTTTGTCCCGCTTCTTCTGGACACAGCTGGGTCTCTTCCCTCCTATACAAGACCACACAGCGTACCAATGGGGGTTACAGAATTCCCACAGGCAGTTTTGGCTCTCTTGGTGGGCCTGGCAGCTCCAGTGCCCAAAAGCAACCCTCTGAGAAGGGATGTGAGTGGGGTTGTTGAGAGCAAAACACACAGAAGCTGGGAGGAAGCCTGGAGGGGTCTGGACAGGGCACCAGCACAGTCCAAGCAGCAGGCAGGAGCCGTGTCCTCTCATTCCCCGCCTGGGATAGGCATGAGCCAGCCAGACCTGCAGCTGGTGACACACTCAGCCCACCCTTCTCACCTGGCCTTCCTACTTGGACTTACTGTCACCACCAGCCTTTGCATCAGTTGCATTTTGGCCGAGGTTTCCATCAACGGGTCATCATATCACCTGCACCAGAGGCAAGGAGGGCTCTTCTAAAATTCTCACGTGAAAAGCGAGCGTGTCACACGCGGAATGTGCGGACACAGCGACCACGGAGTTTGCCACTTTATTAAAATTGTGATTGTTCACATAAAGACTCAACCAGGTCACATATTAATAATTATCACTGACAATCTTGAACATCAGCCGAAGCCCACAAGTGAAGCAATATTACATCTCCCGGTCTCATTTATCTTGCTGCTTATGGCCCCTCTGTGGTCAGCACACGGCGAGCTTCGCGGACATTTAATTATGAGCACGTCATAAATGTAGCTGACAGGGCAGAGGCTGCCCAGGGATGCTCCTGGCCAGGGGGTCGCGGCTTAAAGCAGTGAGTTGATGCACCCACCACAGGGTGAGGCGAAAGACCCCTTCACATTGTCGCTGCACAGCTTCCCACTGCCTGCTGAATAGGGGCAGTGGGTGGGATTGTGCTTGGCTCCCCTCTAACTTCCAGAAGCCTCAGCCAAGTTGTCCTAAAACCTAAGACCAGCCCTGTATTCTTTCCTGTCCCGCTCAGCTCTGAGAGTCCCCTGGCTTGCCTCTCCGGTTGTCTCTGGCTGTCTGTACAGCTCCCCACACGAGGATTTTCCTCTGATGCCGATGAAGGGGATAAACGTTCACCCCATAGTCCAGGAAGGGGTCCAGGAAGCCCACTGCCCCATTCAGCTGGCCCCAGAGCCCCCTGCCCAAACCACTCAGCTATAACGGGGTACAAAAGACAGCAAGTACCCCCAAGAACACCCCACCTCTCACCTCGACCCTGACAACGCCCCTCCATCAAATCAAAAAAGAGGACCCTGCAAGGCGAGAGACAGAGCGGGGAGGGCTTTCCATTTGTTCCTAATTAGCCACCGTCCCGATGCCACAGCTGGGGCGTCGTGCACTCATAAGGCCGCGCACCTCTAGCAGAGCAGCAGGACCTCACCGTGTCATGTTTCAAAGCAAGTGTCCTCAGAGGGCTGAGGGACGACTCCCCCACCGCCCCAGCAGGCTCGATGGGGAAGACAAAGCATATAATAAGGGGCGCGGGATGAAGGGGCTCTGAGGAGAAAGCTGAAAAGTAGCTATCATGTTGGCAGATAAATTCTACACACAATTATTCATTCCTTGCCTCTTGACATGTAGATTAATGAGTTTGATAACCCAGGCTTCTAAGAAGTAGATTCCACTCTGTTCGCGGGCTCTCTCCCCCTCTACCTACAAACAGCACACAGGTCTATGGAGAAAAAACAAATCGATACATTTGCAGTAGCCATCACTGCTTTTTGTGATTGGAGCCCTAAGTCAAAAATATGATGTGCCTTCTTCCCGGCTAGAAGAAGGCAGCCGTGGCCAGGCAGACACTGGAGGGGACCGCGGGCCTCAGACCGTGGACTCCAGGAGGTACTGGACTTTCTTTGGAAGGCTGGGCATGGAGCACTTCCAATCCCAACCTCGAGGGCAAGGGGCCATTTGTTGACACGGCTGCTGTTGTCCCCGAGGTTGGAGTCCCCACTGGCACTGTCCCCAGTTGGCACCAAACACTCTTGCCAAGAAAGGGCCATGTGAGACGAAAGAACAACGTGGGAGTAGGATACACACACCTGCAGCCACTCCAGGTGTTTTATTTAGAATGGGGGAACAGCACCAAACTCGGGGCTGTCTTCCCTTCAGCCCAAACGCGGTGAGTTCAAGTCCTCGCAAAGAGAAACGGGGTCCACCCTGTGCATCTATCAAGACGATTTGGATTTTAAGTCATGATTGCACTATGGCCAATCAGAGTGAGTTAAATTCCGATGATGTATTCGGATTGTCAATTGACTTGGTTTTCTCATCAGCCGCTAGGCAAAAGCATTTCTCGATTCCAACCTGTTTTATTTCCTCTTTATCTCACTGGCGTTTTTATTCTAAAAAGTATTTGGAGGCAGCGGGGAAAGGAAAAGGGAAGCCTTCTCTCCTGCTACCTTGGTTCTCCTGCTGCCACACCCCCTGCCAGGCAAGTCCTCTGGCAAACAGAATAGACCTCAAAAATCTGAACAGAGTTCTGCCTGGGTACTGGGAGATTCAGTGATTCGCCTGGCTAGGTATTCACAGATCCAATATCTGTGAGAGCCTTGTGGATGCTGGGGCAGGGTGCAGGGTACTGTGAGATTATTAGTGCAGGCATTCTGCAAGACATTTCTTTTATCCCACAGGAATAGAAATGAATGGAGCAGCAATTCACCCACCTCACAAAAGTCCAATGAGATCTTTGATTAGCAACATGGACCAGCCTAAGCATTTATAGCAGTACAATCAAATTTCAGCATAACTTCCAGCCCTCCTTAAAGAGACAGCCCCGAACTATGCAAAGAGGGTGAAATATCTTTCTCTTATTCAAGCAGCCTTGAGGAGTCAGGTTCCAGGTGTCTCACGGAGTCTTGGGGTGAGGATTGCCAGGTTTCGCAAACAAAAATTCAGGATGCCTGGTTAAATTTGAATTCCAGGTAAACAATGAGTAGTTTTGTCGTATAAATGTGTCCCCAGTATGCACAAGGCGTACTTATGCTAAAAAGATAATTTACTATATACTAAATGCTAAGATAATATGCTAAAGATATTTTAGTATTAGTATGTCCCATGCATATTTGAGACATTATACTAAAAAATTATTCATTATCTGAAATTCAAATTTAAGCAGACATCTAGTATTTCATCTGACAGCCCTATTCAGGGTGTCCTTGTGAAACTGCTCAGGGAAGAACTAGGGTGTGACTAAGGAGAAGGGAGCAAACACTGGCTCCAGAGTCGAGACAGCCACACAAAGGAGCCTCCTCCACCCCTCGCCTGGCCTCCCCAAGACATCCTGCATCCTCCTGAGCCCAAAGCCCAAACCACTGAGGGAAATTTGGACCACTGTCCCTGAGGAGATGAGAAGCCTCTTCCTGGATTTCAAGACTCTGTATTTAAGAGCCTAAACTAGAGGAGCCTTAAGCTGGGGGCCTGGAGAGGACACCAAGGTCAATCACAAGAGACCAGGGCCCACGGCATTCTCCTTGACAACCCCCTTCCGACTCCCAGGGCGAGGAATCTCAGTCCCTCACCACGGCTTGGCTAGGGCTTTTCCTAGAAGTCAGGGGGCCTTCGAGGTCCTGCTCTTCCACCAGGCCTGGCAGCAACCCCAGAGCAGAGCAACAAAATGCAACCGGGGCAGGGGTTGGGGAGACACGCCAGCACGGCTTCCTTTTTCAAATCAATTATGGCCGCACTGACTCATCTCTCATAGACCAGAAGTCCTACATCTTGTTGTTTCTTAATCATATGGAAAGCTAAATATAGACGTGTCTGCAGAAGGACAAGCCTGAGAAAGCCAGTACCCTCGTTCTCCCAGGGGAAAGCTCAATGCTTACTGTTCTCATCTGGATTTTAAGTTCTCGGGACTGCACCCTTAGCAGTGATCACATCACAGTGGACAGGGCATGAGCCTGTCGGGGCCACAGCAGAGAGTCAGACCTGGCTCCAGGTCACCCTGCAGATGGGTTCCCACCACACACCACATACTTCCCTTCGGACAGATCTCTAGCTTTATTCCTCCATGAGAGTGCTGGCACGAGAAGCAAAGCCCCTTGGCTGCATCACAGCGAATGCCTTTGCCAGGGGAACCCTCACTGCCATCAGCCCAGGGCCTCAGGCTCCAGAGAAGATTCCAGCAGAAGAGCCTTGCCAAGCATCAGGCCAAAGCACATGAGCACACCCGGCACCCAAGAGCAAGCAGCATCCCGGCACTGTTCTGGAAAAGAGCATCAAGGATGCCTTTCTTGAGAAGTAGCTCAGTACCCTTTAGGGAGGGTCTTCAGGCCCAAGGGTTTCAAAAGCTGGGGCAGAGGAGCAAACAGAGCTGTGCTATGGAGAACACAGAAGCAAATGAGACAGCCATCCATGCAGCCCCAACAATAGTCAGCTTGTCCAAGAAAAAACATTTCAGAAGAGATAAAAGTCATGTATCAGATCGGCCACCAAATGCCTCTTCAAAGCATAATGGTCAGATTTAGCCATGAGAATCATGAGACCAGGGAAGAGTAGCCAAGAGCCTGGGATTCCCTAGGGCAACGTGAGTAAGGGCAAAATCTGAACTTCACTGCAAGCGGCTGCCCAGCCCAAGGCAACGGCAACCTGAGCAGCAACACCTGAGGTTCAAGGGTAAAGAGCTTCTTTTAGATGATTCTCCTGCCATCCCCACACTGTGCCCAAAACACAATATTAATGTCCTCTTGGCATCCCTATACTGGAGGTCAAAACCTGGCAGCACAAGGCCTTAGTACAGCCCATGATCTTCTTTGGTTCACACAGTAGTTTGTTTTGTTTTTTTTGAGTTGGAGTCTGACTCTGACACCCAGACTGGAGTGCAGTGGCCTCTCCCGGCCAGTGCAGCCTCGACCTGCTGGGCTCCGGCGATCCTTCCACCTCAGCCTTCCAAGTAGCCGGAACTGTAGGCGCTCGCTACCACACCCAGCTAGTTTTTTTATTTATTGTAGAGATGAGGTCTCACAAGTTGCCCAGGCAGGTCTCGAACTCGCAGGCTCAGGCAATTCACTCACCTCGGCCTCCCAAAGTGCTGAGCCACCAAGCCCGGCCCACACAGTAGTTTTTAAATGTTTAACTTAATTGGCCCTATTGAAAAATCAGGAGATTTCACAGAAAAATCCAGATTTCAGGTTAGCCTTCAAAAATTAGATCGGACAACATTGGGCCTGTGTCTGACTGGGAGGAGCCAAAGAACAGCGGGCCCTTAGATGGGACACCTACTTGCCCGTTCTCCACAGTCCCCAGAAGTCCCTATTGTCTGACATCTGCTCTGTGGGTGCACTGCGGAGACCTTGCCCTTGGCCTCAAAGGGCCACACCAGGAACACAGGCAAACTTTACCATCCCCAGAAGCCTTTTCCCAGTGATCCCCTCCCATCTCTCAGAAGAACCATTATTCTAGTACCTTCTCTCCTTTAACCACAGGTTAGCTGCCCTTGAGGTCCCCAAAGCCCTGTGGCTCACCATCTACCACCCAACAGCAGCATCAATTCATAAGACAAACAACCCCAGTGCCTTGGAAACCACCTAGAAAATACTTTAAATAGAAGCAGCAGAATTTTAGACAAAAATGTAACAAAATCATGCTCAAGACCCAAGATCAAAGGCTACTCACGTGGCAATGGCAAAGGCAAGAATGACGTGCCCATTTCACAGACTGTGGTATCAGAGGTCACCATCCCATCTCCCCGACTCCATTCCCCTTAACTTCTAGGTTGCTTGGACCACCAGTGGGGGATGAAGGGGAGGGAAGTTTCCTGAATGTGTTGGGGGGGGCGTTCTGATTGGCTGATTCAGGAATTGGGATTCTGGGCAGAGCTTTACAAAAGGATAATGTATCTTTAAGCCTAGGTGCCCTTCAGGGAATGTATTGGATAAATGTCTTCTGAAAAGCCTGTAAATATTCCATCGCCTCACTGTCATTACTACCATGAAATGATAATGAAGCATGAAAGAAATATAATTCCATATTCAGATGACAGCATTAGCCTCCATAAGCAAACTGAAATATTTATTAGTAAAATGTTCAGTATCTACGCCTGTAATCTAAAAAAAAGGACAAAAATGTTTTATAATAAAAAAGAGATTGAATGCAGAGGTAAAATCTGGTTGGCTGATTTTATTGCTTATTATTAAATCCTGGCAAAACAATTATTTTTTTCTTTTCATTAGTAAGACACCCAAATTAAAACTATGCCCTCCGGCTGCAAGGTTTACAGTAGTGATTAAAAACAAGGAATTGTGATGCATGGGGCTTTTGACAATGGCATAATCAAATTCATTCATATTGTTCAATCTTTCACTGACAAATATTTTTACAGTGAAATATACCAAACAAAGAATCACATACAACTATCAATACAGAGAAATTAGGAAACCTTGTTATTATTTAAATAGTGAACTGATACCACGTTGCCATAATCTTGAATACAAACATTATAGTGTAGTTAATTAGGGTAATTATTGCCTAAATTGTGCTTAATTGTCTTATGCTGAATAGGATGTATGAATGAAGCTTTTCGAGCTTTTTACAATACATAAGTGCTTGCCAAACTATTTTGTTATAATTTAATAAGTTTTGATGGTATTTCCTATAAGCCAGGAAAGACATCTGAATACAAGCTAAGAGATAAACATGAGCCATAGGCCTTGACCTCTGTTTCACCTTATTGAAAAAGAGGCGTAAGTGAGTCATTTAGTATAGCAGCGGCACGGAGCGTTCCCGTATCCTGAGCACAGTCCTTAAAGGAAAGGGGAAAGAAAAAAACAGGGTCTTTGAAGTGAATGAAAAATTAGAAATTCAAGTGACCACGATCAATTCTGAAACACTGCACAAAATTAATTACAGTTTTGCATCAGAAGCAAGAATGTAGATTTCAGACACTTGGTGTCATTTATCTCGAGCTGCACAATATACAAAGCGATTAAAAAGCCAAATCTGTCCCCACCTCCCAAGTCTAAGGCCTCTCAGAGGCTGTGAAGTACAAATGATTAACTCCAAATTATGCAAGGGATTGTGCAGTCGCTTCAGCTTGAATGGAGTGTGTGGCAAGTTGCAGAAGCTGGAGAGGGACAGATTTGCGGCTCTTTATCAAAATCCAGTCTGGCCACCACTGACGGAATCCAGATAAATTGCCCAGAGATCTGACAGTGGCTGCAGAAAGCTTGCTCGGCACAATCCGAATCTCTAATTTCTATCTGTTTTTAATTGCTTGCCTTAAATTTGCATTTTTATACAATTGGTTTAAAGGATTGGTTCTATTCTGCAGACCACTCTGACCAAATGGCTTCCCATTTGACACAGAGTTGCAGGAACCTGTCTTGGGAGGTGGAGAAGGATTTGGCTTTTTCATCACCTTTAATAGGTAAGCTCGGAGTCCAAAGTACACCTCAGCTGGGGAGGTTCCCTGCTCTCTCTGGCCATCGGGATTCGCCCAAGAAGCCGTCAGTATCCAGGTGGCACTTAGATACCCCAGGCCTTTGTCCCCAGAAGAAGTCCAATGAGCTGACACCCCACAAAGAAGCTCAGCCGTGCTCACCCTTCTCAGTCTGGGGTTGCTCTCATTAGCCTCCCTTTAGAAAAGACAGGACGCACATGTGTTCAAAATACATCTTATTCTGTTGTCAAAACTAACTCAGTATTAGAAAAGTTGACAGATTTTCCCCGACACCACGAAACCACACATGGTGTGCCACACATACATACACATACACAAACACACACACACACAAAAGCTGGGTGCCTGCTTCATTTAACCCTGCCTTTGTAACCGATTTATGAACACGAGAGAAAGCCAAACGAAAAACTGTCATTTTAAGATTTGTAACTTGAGTCTCACCTCACAAACCTTAGATTCTGAGCAATTGGCTTCAGGTTTCCCGGTGAAGCCGGGGCTGCCCTCGACAGCTGCACCTTCATAAACTCTACCTGACTTAACCCAGGTGCCCTCTCACCTGTCCCTACCAAATACCCTCAGCCCTGACCCAAGGATTCTCAAACACAGCTGCAGACATCTCACTGCAGAAGCCTCTCTTCGGCCCTATCCTTCCTCTGAGCAAGTCTATTTATCCTAGTGATCTCAGACAAAAATGGCGACTGGCCCCAGGAAGGGCCCACAGAGGAAAGGAAGACTGAGCGTGAGACAAGTGCATCTCCCATATTCCCCTCTGTTTCATGAAAATAGGCTTCTTCATCTCCTGGAGGCAAAACAAAAATGTGAGCACAACGGAAACATCAACCGACCCTCTGCCCAGCGTCAGGGACACTAAGGAGTGGTGGGGACCATGGCTAACTCTAAACACATGATCTCTCTGAAGTGGGTTTCACTCACATAGATGTTGCCAGGACTAAAAGCAGATTCTGATTGCCAGATATCCTGGATTTTCAGTGAAAACTGGAAACCTGGGTTCTTTCAGAAAATTGCTTCATTTTCAATATTGATTCGTATTTTCAAAGTAAATAAAAGGCCACTGTGCTGGCCACGTATAAACACTTCCAATGTCCAAATCCAATCTACAGCCCCAATTTCTTTTCTTTTCTTTTTTTTTTTTTTTTGAGTTGGAGTGTCACTCTGTCACCCAGACTGGAGTGCAGTGGCCGCTCCCGGCCACCGCAGTCTCGACTTGCTGGGCTCCGGCGATCCTTCCGCCTCAGCCTTCCAATAGCTGGAACTACAGGCATGCACTACCACGCCCGGCTAATTTTTTTAATTTATTGTAAAGATGAGGTCTCGCCTGCCCAGGCAGGTCTCGAACCCTGGGCTCAGGCAATCCACTCACCTCAGCCTCCCAAAGACACGGGATGACAGGCTGAGCCACCGAGCCCGGCTCAGCCCCAATTTCTAACCTCAGGTTCATACCTTTGATGGATAGAAGCATGTGTCAAATAGTGATAAGAGCCATCACAGGATTCTCAAAGGCCAATCACCCTCCTCGACCCCTAGGCTGCCACACCAGCCCCTGAATTCCAACCACTGCCCGGCAGCCTCACCTTGTAGTGACCCCTGGTGCCAAGGCTTTGGAGAATTGTGGACCTTGGTTCAGCTCAGGGTCCAGTTCCACATCACTGTCAGGCTCTGAAACTAGCCTTGCCCCGCTCTGTTTAATCCTTGGACTCTTAGATGGATGACACGATTGTAATCCAGGATGTGCACACAAGCGTGCTGGCCCAGCTTGGCCTGCTCCGTGCTGTTCCAGGCTGGGCCCTTTCCGGCCTCATGGCAGCCTCGCTTCCTCCCACACCGTCTCCCAGTTCCTGGTGCCCCGGCTGCGCTCCTCTCTAGACTGACTTCCCATTGCTGTGAGCAGCTCCATGGCACCTATTAGAGAGAGAAAGATGTGCTCTGCTGCTGTGGGGTGCCCTCAAGCTGCATCCTGCCAATGCCCATCAGTGAGCCTCGCCGAGCGGGGAGGAGAGACACCACCTAATGCCTCCCCAAAGCAACCGATAACTCACTCCTGATTACTGGCCAAGAAAACACTCAGCTCCCACACCCTGGCAGCTCACTGTCCTCGCTCTCCTGACGCAAATGCCAGGACAGCGACCACACGAGAGTGTGCACTGAATTGCTTACACTCCACCCTGTGGCTGAGGAAGTGTGACCAAACGGAAAGGGTCCTGGACACAGGTGGCTGAGGCGCCTTGGGTCAGTCATATGAACTCAGAGTTTCTGCTTAAGCCTCTAGAAATAGAGCTTACACCACCTGTTTTACTGGTAGAATTAAATCCACAGTTCATAGATGTGAAATCACCATGTAAGCACCAAGGATGAGTTTATTTTTCAGAGCTATGTGGCCACCATATATGATGCATAGGGCGTCAGCCCCAAGTATCAAAAGTCCCACTCCAGGGCGACAACACCCTTTAAAATCAAATTAGGGGCAATATTTTTTCTAAGCAACTCCTTCTTGTAATAGTTTTGAGAGGCATTTATTGGGCCCCGGGGGAAACATCTGAAAACAAGAGTGCATGGTTCCTACCCTCAAGGAGCTTCTAATCCATTTGCCATGCAGAGATGGTAGTGGATGCGGTGGACTAATCACCACGGGCGGCAGCTAGGGTAAAGGAAGGAGGGATTTAGGGGCTGTTGTTACTTCACCCTTCTGTCATGAGGTCAAGCAGGTTGACCTACCCTTGAGAATCCTGAGATGTCCCCTTACAGCTATTCAAGGTAAATTAATGTGAGAAAAGTACATCTGCCATACTCCCCTCTGTTTCATGGAAACAGAGTTCTTCATCTCCAGGAGGCAAAACAATAGTGTGAGCCCAACAGATACAGCTACTGACCCTCTGCCCTAAGTCAGGGACACTAGGGAGTGGTAGGGACTGTGGCTAACTCTAAACACATGTTCTCTCGGAAGGGCGCAGTTGCACTTCCACTCACATAGCTGTTGCCAGGACTAAAAGCAGATTCTTATTGCCAGATTACTACCAAATGCTTATATCCTTCAAAGGCATGAACCCAAAGTTATAAATTGGGATCCTAGGTTAGATTTGCTCATCAGAAGTGACTCTATCCAGCCATGGAGATCTGAAAAGTTGATCCCCACAGGCTAGGGCCAAAGCTTTTCTTCCCAAACTCTGGGAAGCAGTTTTCTGACAGCTCATACCAGAACCAACACAGGAGATTATTTTGATATTTATGGAATTTTCGTTCCCTGGAAATAAACACCTTCCTAGGAACAGGAGAGCCCAAGCAGGAGGTCTTTCGTGCTTTCTCACCCCAAGGGCGAACACGAAATCCAGGTGGGTTCACTGCCCCAGGCTGAGTCCTCCCCCAGGGCTGTTTTGCCAGTGAAATGATGTGACATTCGAAAAAGGCTCTTATGTGCTATCATCTTTATTCTAGTACCGTCTTCATCAAAAGGATTGTATCCTACAAACTCAGAAAAAACTGAAGGGTTTTGGGAATCTGTGAATCAGAAAGTTCGGGAATTTATGAATCAGAAATCACTTTTTGAAAGACCACATGTTTGAGTAGTTCAGGCAATGTTTACCGATAGCATTTTTGCCTGCTGCATTCATGATTTAAGTCGCAAAAATGTTTTATGTGAAATTAACTGAATGTCTGTCTTGCTGTTCAGGACGTGAATGGAGCCACTAACATTCACACGGGTGACTCCAAATGACCTCTCCGGGTGGGCCTGGAGGCCGAACATCAGCCGGAACAGCCCAATTATCTTCGAGGGAGGAAAAGACAACGCTTCCCCGCCTCAGAAGAGACCAGTGCCCAGTTCACCCTCTCGAGAAAGACTATTTCTAGCTTACAGAATCAGAATGTGGCCTTCCAAGGAGGAAACAAAGGATCAGAGAGGTGTGGTGACTTACAGAAAAACTAGCAAAGTGAGCGAGAGAGAGCAAGTTAGTGACCAACCTGAGACAAGAATGCCAATCTGGGGCTCACTCCCTGCTCCCTGCTCCTGCGAGGTAAGGGAACCCTTCTCATGACACGTTGAATGACTCCATGTTCACAGGGAGATGTCCCGGACCTTGGAGAAGGACACGGTGAGCTGTCCTCAGGCCTGAAGGCAGAACCCTCTCGACTGATTCCTGAGCTCCCCTACAGGTGGGCACTGTAAGAGAAGAACTACACATCTTGCCCGGTTTGGTGGCTCAGCCTATAATCTCAGCACTTTGGGAGGCCGAGGTGAGTGGATTGCCTGAGGCCCTGGGTTCGAGACCAGCCCGGGCAACTTGGCGAGACCTCATCTCTACCACAAATTAAAAAGTTAGCTAGGCGTGGTAGTGCGCGCCTGTAGCTCCAGCTACTTGGAAGGTTGAGGCCCAGCAGGTCGACCCTGGAGTGGCCATGAGTGTACCACGGCACTCCAGTCTAGGCGACAGAGTGAAACTCCAGCTCAGAAAAAGAAAAAGAAAAAGAACCGCACATCAGAGGCACGCCAAGTCATCTGCTGAGGCCGGAAGGGGCAGACACACACGAGATGTTCTCAAGTCCTTCAGGAAAACATGACTGAAACAAATCTCAAGTTACAAGAGATTTTTTCAAAGCATAACTCTTTAGAGGGTGTGTACGTGGTCATCTCTGAACATTTCAACAACAACAAAAAAAAGAGATTCCATTTAAATTAGAAGGGGTTGCCCAAAGATAAAATTCACGGGGCATTTTTCATCTCTGTGCTTGGCAATGTGCCCTAGAGGGACTCTGACAATGACAATGCAAATGGGGTGACTTTCATTTCAAATTAGCTATTGGGTACCTTACAACTCAAAGCTCAGTCTTCTCAGAGAACGTCCATAGCCAAAAGTAACGCATCGTGTTGTTAAATAAGAGCCAAATAAGTTCCATCAGGAAAGACAATGACCTGGGGGTCACCTGGGCCACGACTGATCATCAGTCAGGATTGTCAGGCACCAAGGGACAGCGGAAAGAAGGAACGTCAGACATTCCCATCCTGCAGCCGACGCTGGACAAACCTCTCCTTGGGGCTTGGTCTTTCCAGCCATAAAATGGGGGTAGGATAATACCCCTTCCATCTTTCTCAGAAGGTTGGTTTGGAGGTGAAGACAGGTGGTGTTAGGAGAGCCTAAGGCACTGGACACACATGAGGGGCCTGAGGGACTAGCAAACTTATGGGCTTGCTCCCGTGTGGCCTTTGTATTTAAGAACTGGGATCTCAGTCTGTGGTTCAGGCTGAAATGCAAGGGCTCTTCATAGACATGATTACAGCGCACTGTAGACTTGAACCCCTGGGTTCAAGCAATCCTCCTGCCTCAGCCTCCTGGGTAACTGGGACCACAAGTGTGTGCCATTAGGCCTGGCTTAAAACAAAAACTACATGAATAACTGTTTTAAATAATAACAACATCTCAAACCACACTGAGATCACACCTAATCCCAGTAAAAATGGCCATCAATAATAAAACAAATAATAGATGCTAGCGAAGATGTGGAGAAAAAGAAACACTTCTACGCTGCTGGTGGGAATGCAAACTAGTGCAACCTCTTAGGAAGACAGTGTGGCGAATTCTGAAAGAACTAGAAATTGACCTTCCATATGACCTAGCAATCCCCCTTTTGGGAATATACCCAGAGGAACTCAAATCGTTCTACAAAAAAGATACCTGTACACACATGTTTATTGCAGCACTATTCACAATAGCAAAAATACGGAACCAGCCGTGCTGCCCATCAAAACTGGACCAGATTTTTTTTAAAACTGTGGTACATATACACAATGAAATATTATGCAACTATAAAGAAGGACAAACACCGTGCTGGGTGTCTCAGCCTGTCATCCCGCGCCTTTGGGAGGCTCAGGGGAGTGGACTGCCTGAGCCCGCGGGTTCAAGACCCACCTGGGCAGCGAGACCTCATCTCTACAATAAGTCAAAAAATCAGCCGGGCGTGGTAGCGCGCGCCTGTAGTTCCGGCTACTTGGAAGGCTGAGGCGGAAGGATCACCGGAGCCCAGCAGGTCAAGGCTGCGGTGGCCGGGAGCGGCCACTGCACTCCAGTCTGGGCGACTGAGTGAGACTCCAACTCAAAAAAAAGGAAAGGCAAACATAGGACTTTGCAGCAACTTGGATGGATTTAAAGTCGATCATACTTAATGATCTATCACAGAAACAAAGAACAGAGTACCATATGTTCTCACTCATAAGTGGATCTTGAACAATTATCATAATATTCTAAGAAAGGGATCGGCACTTTGGGAGGCTGAGGCGAGTGGATTGCCTGAGCTCACAAGTTCGAGACCAGCCCGGGCAACTTGGCAAGCTCTCGTCTCTACAATAAGTAAAAAAAAAATTAGCCAGGCGTGGTAGTACACGCCTGTAGTTCCGGCTACTTGGAAGACTGAGGCAGAAGGATCGCCGGGGCCCAGCAGGTCAACACCGGAGTGGTGGTGAGCGTGCCACTGCACTCCAGTCTGAGAGACAGAGTGAGACTCCAACTCAAAAAAAAAAAAAATAAAGAAAGGGATAGGCAACAGTGGGAAACTGCCAAGGGAGGGGGAAGCACACCTCATCAACAAGGGTACCTTCAGAATGAACATTCATGTACCTAACCCTGAATTGTATCCCACATCTTTAAAATTAAAAATTGAAAATAATAATAATAGCCACATCTATTATTATTATTATGAGAGAGCTCACTTCAAGCCCACACATGGAAAGAGAGAAATTTCCAAGTCAGGGCAAGCAAAGGGTTGGGTCAGAGATTTAGCCAATGGCTGTGGTGGAGAAAGAAGAGGGTTGGTGCCCACCTGATCCCTGCCTCTCTCCTACAAGAGTACCATGTAGAAGAGTACCATGGTGCCCAGCTGACGGCTAATCACCCCCAGACACGCAGGTGAGGCCAACCCAGACTACCTGGCTGCCCCTTAACCTGCCAGCTGACCTGTTCGCAAGCCCAGCAGAAACCAGCCAACAGGCCCAGCCCCGCCACGGAATGGCAGTTCCCTTAAGCCCTGAGGTGGTCTGTTCCACAGCAGCAGCCCAGACACCAAGCAAACAACCCTACTGTAGAGATGAAAAGTCCAAGGCCCAGAAAAGATTACTTCTCTCTCCTCGGCAGCTTTGACCTGTCTGATCCATCCTTTCCTCAGCCTTCAGAGTGACAGTTCCAAATGTGAATTTTGTCATGTCTCTACACTCCCAGGGACCTCACACGGCTCCCTGGGGTCCTGAGGAATTGCCAAGTCCCTCCTCACGTGGCAACCCTAAGCCGGCCTTCCACCAACGCCTTTCCGGATGGATTCTCCACACTCTCCAGTGGGCCACAAAGTCCCCCCAAGCCTAGTGCTGTCCAAGGGAAACAGAGCTCCCTGAGAGCCCAAGCCAGCTGTGCCTGCTCTCGTCTGGCTGCTCCCTCTCTTTGGACAGGGTTGCTGGTCTCCCAGCCACACTTGCTCTGGCCTCGTCGCTTCTGAGACTGTCACTCAGCAGCTACCCTGCCCTAGAGCTCCGTCTCCAGAAATCCAGGGCCTCTAACTCACCTTGGAATATCCCACTGCGCTTGGCAGGGGCCTTGATTGAGGCCATGCAGCTGCTGATGGTGACATATGCTCGCCCGCCGGTATACCAGGGGAGGGTTCAAACACGTCATGAGATGGAAGGAGAACTGGGTTCAAGGTTTGCCCCGTTGACCTGCCACCTCACAACCAGAGGCCAAGGGGCCTAAGGTCTCCGAATCCTGGTTTTTTCGTTTGTAAAATGAAGCTGACGGTTCCTGCCCCATCCACAGGGACACTGTGAAAGCCAAAGTGACTGCAGGCTCGTCTACACCACAGCTCACCTGATGAGGCATCCTCTTGGTGTGCTAGCCACACCTTTCACTGAATGACAGAGAGATGCCCAACCCTCACCTCCCATCCACCCCCCAGAGCCACCTCGGTCACCTGCCATTGAGCAACGTGTGCTGTGCCGTGTGTGTGTGTGTGTGTGTGTGTGTGTGTGTGTGTGTGTGTGTCTGTCTGTCTGTCTTTCTCTCTTCCTCCACTCCCCTTCCCACTGAGAAAAGCCATCTAGCATCTTTGGTGGGGGAAGATGCCATATCTCTCTGCTTCTTGAATTTTCTCTCAGAGATCTTCAAGAGGCAGTCCTGGAATGAAGGTGACTTCTTACCCACCAGATTTTGCAAAAGGTCCTACTCAGCAGGAGGTATGGGGAAATCAGAGGTTATATCAAATGGGTCCATTTCACAGATTTCAACAATCTTGAAAACCACATCTCTGGTCATTGGGAATGTGTGCAATAATCCTTAAAAAAAAAAAAAAGCCAACCTAGCCTGGGCGCAGGCTGCCAACCTAGGTGAGGGGCACAGATGACAATCCTCATCTCCCGGGCTCCACTGCCTAACCTTCAAGCCTGTGCTCGGTGTAACCGGAACTATGAGGAGCTGCTTTATAAAAATGAAAATGCAATTGTCTGACCAATAAAAAGCTTGCCTGTATGTAATCCCAGTAATAGATTTTTTAATCCTCGGTGCTGACACACTGTTATGTGTTCACGGTTATTATCTGTCCACTTCCAAACCTTAAGAGGTTAGATTGTTTAAAGATTTGTTAGCTATGAACTGCTTAAAGAAGCAAAGTATAAACTCCCAGCTAATTGAAAAATAGCATTTTATCAGATTCTCCTCTGATATTATATTGTAATGGTTGTACTTAGAGAACTCTCAATACTTCAATAAGTGATGAAATTAAAAAAATAACATCTTCAGGGCTTTGCAGAAAATGTGGCTGTTACCAATTTATACTGCTTTTTTAACCATTATTTTCTTATATTTCCCACAATGCCTCGGATCAGAAGCAAACAGAAACTGAGTGATTACCCCAAAGTGTGCTAGATGAACTGGAAAAAGTCTATTCAAACAAAGCTCATTAGTTCTGATACCTCCAGGGCTATGACAAATTAAGCGGCTGGTGAGTGTGCTTGCAGACAAAAGGATGATGCCGAAAACTCGGGCTGAGCTAGGCACTGTGTCAATAAATTCCCCTGAAAAAGGTAAAAATTACAATTGGAGCTAAAATGGAATCCCTTTAAGGAGCATGTACAAAATAGATCATCCCTTCTTTCTTAAGTACATTTGTGAGCCGCCTGTGATGAATTATTGCAGTGGGGAAGTGGCCACTCCAGGGGGTTGCCTGGCCAGGTGTGCGCCGCCGTGGCATCCACCCGCGCCCCTCTGCAAAGGCTTGGCCCTGTTGGAGGACGATGGGTCCAAGCCCAACCAGCAGAGCACACACGTTCAAAGCCAAAAGTCGGGGCTCCAGGTGAAGGATGCGTTATCCTCAAAGCCAGGCCCACAGCTTTTATCCTTGGAGGGCTCCAGGACTTTAGGTTCACCTCGTTTTCCCAGCCAAAAGAGGACAATGTGTTATAACCTGGGGTTTTCTTGTTCCTGGCTTGTGAATTCGATTTATGGGAGGATTCATCGAAAATTCTAAAAAGTAGTGATGATTGCAATACATACGGCACATTGAGGCTTTAATAAATATTTGGTAGACATTGAAGACTCAGAAAGTTGGGAGGTTGGGAGGGCTGAGGGATGAGAAACCGCCTATTGGGTACAATGTACCCAATTCAGGTCGGGGGTGCACCGATAGCCTAAGCTTCAACACTAGACAACAGTTCCATGCAACAAAATGGCATGCACACCCCTAAATCTATGAAAATAAATACAAATTTAATGAACAAAGGACAAACAAGTGAGGCTTTTGGTAGAGCCACAAGAAAAGACAGGGAGAGCATCAAGACTGGGCCCAGATTCTCAAGACTGTCCTTGGGTTCTCTGGAACACGTGATGGCCACCTATGCCCATCTGACCAAGGCGTTTGTGGGTGCCTCACAGTGCTTTGTGACCGCAATGACACAATTTCTGTGGCACAGAGAGTCACAACTGAACAGTAATTCCCAGACTGTCAAAGTGAGGGAAACCTTCAGAAAGCACCCAGCTCCTAGATGAACAAGGACCCAACTGAACCCACAAAATGTTTCCCCCAAACAGTGTTATTTCTCCTTTTTATCTGAAACATTAGCCATTTAAAAATTGGGAGAGTTCCCACAAATGTTCACATTTCCAGTTCCTCTGGAAACTTGAAAGTCTGGTCAAAATGGATCCACACTGCCACACAGCACACATCCAGGACAGAATTGCAGTCTGCTGGGGGTTCCTCTCAACCCACCGCACCAAGGAATTTTACCAGCCTAGCCTCCAAAGGCATCTGAGTCTGGTCAACCATGGGTCTAGTAGACATGTGAAAAATAGGACTGAAAGTGGGGGTGGCTTGCAGGAGCAAGCATGTGACAGCTCCAGGACTACACACCAAGTCTTGGCATCTTTAGTGCCATGGTCACTGAAGCCATCCACCCCCTAGCTCCAGTGGAGTGAATTCCTCTAGCCTTCATTTTTATATCTATGCCTTGTTCATATTCCCTTCGGTTTATCTATCCAGCCATCCACCCATCCAGGCAAGATGCCAGGTTTTGGGCTAGAAGCTATCATGTGATCATCTGTTTACAGTTCTGTCTCCACCATTAGACTATGAGCAGTGGAGGGCAGGAGAGCTGTGGTTTTATCTCTCTCCGCAGTGACTGGCACACAGTAGATCTCAGCAAAATCCTCTTTCCCGTTCATCAGACAGTCTCATGGCATCCTTCAGGTTCTGGGTCCCGAATCTTGATGAACCCATGCATAACTAAGCCCAAGACCACCATGACCATCAGTTTCTTCTTCAGTACCTGACTAGCCAACCACCTCAGGCCACACTTCTGATGCAGACCTCTATATTTTGGTCTTCCTTGGGTCAGCTGACATCACCCAGAGGACGACCTGGTGGCCCCAAAATGTCCATTCTATCCAGATACTTTCTTTTTTTTTTGAGTCGGGGTTCTCACTCCGTGGCCCAGACTGGAGTGCAGTGGCACGCTCCCGGCCACCGCAGCCTCGACCTGCTGGGCTCCGGCGATCCTTCCGCCTCAGCCTTCCGAGTAGCCGGAACTACAGGCGCACACTACCACGCCCGGCTCATTTTTTGATTTATGGTAGAGATGGGTCTCGCCAAGCTGCCCGGGCCGGTCTTGAACCCGCGGGCTCAGGCCATCCACTCACCTCGGCCTCCCAAGGCGCGGGATTACAGGCTGAGCCACCCAGCCCAGCTGGGTACTTTCTTCTATCCCGGTCCTTTCTTCTTTATGGACCCTTAGGTTTTGATTACACTTCACTTACATTTCCAGAACCAGTGACATGGGGGGCCATTCTTCATGAGTTGATGGGTGCTGTCACCTAGACAAGAACTTCCTGCTGCCCTTTATTAGCCAGCCTCAGCCTGTCACGGCTGCTGCCTGGAGGGTGTGATCACAGGGTCCTAGGGCCCTAGGAGGCGAGCGCAGGGGCTGCAGAACCCACGATGGGAAACGCCAGGTCTGGACCCTTGTGATCCCCCACAGCCCGACCGCCTTCCACTGTGCAGGCAAGACAGGGCTTCATGGAGAACTTACAAACAGCCCAAAGGAGCCAAGGTTTTTACTTTTGCCTTTTGAAAGTTGAGAAGTGGGTGGGAAAAAATTAGGGGTCACAGGCAATCCAGGTGCTTCCATCACCCAGTCAACACTGGTCAGAGGGGGAACAGCGCAGAGCCTGGGGTTGGCATGGGGACCCCCGCCCCAACTGAGCTAGGGCCCACCCTCCTGCAGAACTCCCAGCACCACTTGGCTAGACGGCAGGACAGGCAGGACACGGGAGTCTAAGAGGGGCGGGTCTCAGCCAGTCCCCCCAGGCCTGAGGAGCCCCAGAGCAGCAGAGGAAAGCCACCCACCTTTCCAAAATGGTACAATTAGCTGGGAGAGAAAGCACCCAGATCTGGAGGGCCTTCCTGGCCTCGGGGCGAGGGGCTAGCAGGGGCTGACACATCACGCCCCTGGGAGGTCACTGAACAGCAGCATCGAAACACAGTTGGCTGGCCCGAGGCCCATGTGCAAGCCACACCCTCCATCCTGGGGAGAAGGGAGTAGGGGAATTCCAATTAATGTTGCTCTGTCAGAATTGATTAGATTGAGTTTCTCCCATTGGGCATATGGGGGTTTGACAGAAACTCACCGGACGTACAGAAGCATAAAGAAAGTTACATTTGCCCATACGTCTGACTCTGCAAGCCAAGAATTCATCCTTACCACACAGTACACTGGAAAGCATCTTCCTGGGAGGAGGGGCTGGGAGAAGGAAGAGAGCAGGCCCAGCCGCTGCCTACGGATCCCAGGCACGCAGTGTCAGGGGGAAAGGGTGTCCCGAGGGCGGGTGCTGGCATGGGGGGAGGAGGGTATACTGCGGGCAGTTGGCAGCAGGGCACCTGAAAGGCTTTCTGACTCCTCCATGGGTGAGGCGGGAAGATCCAGCGGCTGAGGCCACTGGCAGGGACACCTGGCAGGGGCTCCCTGCAGCCCCGTCGACCCTGAGCAGGCATTCAGGAATGGCTGTGACAGAACCAGAACATCCACAACTGTCCCAGACCGGAGATACCAGAGAGAGGACCTCCCGCAGGGGCTGCTCCCGGCCAGGCCAAGCCAGGAGACAGTAAACTCGGAAGGGGGCAGGCGCAAAGCTAAGCCAGGACGTTCTCCCCCTGTCCACAAGTGCTTCCTCCTCTCCACCTCCAGGCCACTCCACCCCTTGCCACCTCAATTCTCCTTCTCTTGGGATTTGTGGGGGCCCTCTCCCCGCCTTTTTCCCCTCCCCCGACTATCCCTAAATGGAAGAATTCCCTGAGGTTCTGGCCTCAACTCTCTCTCTCACACCTCTCTCTCTGCAGGCCTCATGTTCACACCTCCATGGGAGTGACAGCCACGGGTCCGCCTTCCACCTAACCTCCCTCCCAGACTCGGGTCCCCACTTCCTCCCACCAGACATACACCATCAGGGGTCCTCATCCCCCTCTGACTCAGGGTCAGTTTCTCCAATCTACTCCCGTCAACAGCCCGCTTCTGCAATAGGACCCCCACAGGCCAACCGAGTCACCCACAGAGGTGTGGCTGAGCAAGGCTAGCCAGGTGGGCAGGGGAGAAGGTATGTGCATCGTGCCAGGTTGTCAGGGAGCGAGCCTTCTCTACATATCTTGCTATGGCATCACCACCATGACATATTACCTCCATGTCAACATGGCGCCCTCAGAAAGCTTGCAAACAGGGGTCTCCACTGGAGGACGTGCTCAGGGAAAATATCCGCTCCCTCCCGGCTGTGCTTCCTCCACCCATCCCATCCTCCTCATTCTCCTTCCTTATGCCACTCCCTAGGGAGCCTGCCCTGACCACCAAGATCAGCTAAGTCCACCTGCTACATGTTCTGTTTATTCAAAAGATTTATCATAATTCGATTCATGATCTGTGTGGTGATTCATCTAAGGTATTCCTTCTCTCCTGCTACACTGCAGGTTTTATAGCAGCAGCCATGGGTGCTCTCTTGCTGGCATGATGTCTGTACGCAGTAGGCACTCAATAAATGCTTGAAATGAGAGGGAACATTTATTTATTCAAGCATTTGTTAAAAATAAATTCTTATTAAAAATAAATGCTTGGTGAAAACTGGCCACATGCCAACTGGAATTTTTATCATATGTCCTTGTTTGTGATAAATGTATAACCAAGTCACCCATCCAGAAATCTAGCCCCACAGCTTCTAGAAAGATGGTTATGCCCCTCACCAAGGAGCACAGTTAAGCTCTCCCCCTGCTCGATCTCGACCCTCAAAGAAGAATCCACCTGGGGCCAAGTTTTCTCATCCTGCTTAGTCTCTGGTACCTCAAAGAAAGCACCAGTGAATAGCCCAGAACCGGCACCCTTGAGTATAAAACACCTGAGGGCTCCAGAAATATGGCAGACCTGCTCTTGTGTCCATCACTGGCAAAACACAGGCAGAGGACAGCTGAGCTGGCCCAAGGATCCCTGGCACGCTGGCACCCGGCGCTTCTTAAGAAGCCACATTCTTTTTCTGCTCTTCCACGCATCGACATGACCACTTCTTGGAAATGTGAAGAGTTTTTTTCATTGCACAAGTAATAGATGCTCACTCTCGAGAGATGTGTACCTATGGCTAAGCAGAATGGAGCCACTCGTGACGTCACTTTTTACCTAGACCACTGCTGTTGGGGACGCTTGGTGCAATTCATCCACATTTGCATATCTGTAGCCCCCGGTTGGCTCCTTCATCCTTCCCAGTTATCTCTACATTTGTGTGGGGGTCACCTCCTCACCAGCCACACCCACACCCTTGGCACCCCTCTGGCTTTCAAGCTGCAAATACTAGCTCCCTGCTACCTGCTCCCAGGTGTATATCTTCACCGGTCTCCCTCCCAAATCCCCAGGCACTAAGTTCTCATCTCCCAATCATCACCACTTGGGTGTCTATTCAGTGTCTCAAACTTAGTACATCCAAAAATGTCTCTCCAAACCTGCAAAAAAAGAAAAAGTCCAGGATAAACAAAATAGCACCATCTTCAATCAAGACAAGATCCAGCCCTGCACTGGCATGTCACTCACCTCACTTTAATTCCACCCTTTTGGATTCTGTCTTTATTTAGAATGTTGATATTTTGCTCATCGTGAGTTTTTGCATTCATTTTCACTTTTTAAAAGACTGCATTAAAATATGATTCAGCTTGACGGCTGGGTTTTTTGGCACATCCTTAAATTGTGCACCTGAAACGAGTGCCTCACTCCCCTGGTTCTAATCCCAGACCCACCCCCTCTTGGCCACCACTGTGCCACCAGCAGCCCAGGCACACTCCTAGTGTTTCTGGCACTCCTGAACTTGCAGGAAACCCTCGCCTCTGGGTATGAGGTCTTGAGACGCTGCCAAATGTGCAAAGAAGATACAATGCAAAAAAACGGGGGAAGTACTCCCCACAGGGTGAACTTTGACCAGCAGGGAAGGAGAGGAGAGAGGGAGCCAGGCGCAGATTTCCTTCTCTCTCCCCCACCGACTACTCTGAGACAGAGCTTCTGCACACAGCCCATCTGGAGAAGATGGCGACGCCAAGCAGAGACACCTGCTGAGCCACCTGCCTGTCTCTCCGCAGCCAGCTCGGAGCAGGACTCCGCACGTTTCTTCCCGTCCCTCATCGCAGCACGTCCTGTTCCCCTTTCCCTCTCTTTCTGAGCACAATTTGCACCTCCCAAATAAAGCATCAGCCCTTTAATCCTTGCCTCAGGCTCTGTTTTCCTGAGAGTCTGTGCTATGGCAGGTCTGCTGCTGGATTTTGTGTTTCGTCATCTTGATCTATTTGTGGCCTTAAAATGCTTTTGAATATCTAATACTAATTCTTCACTGCTCTTTTCCCCCCCAAATTCCCTCACCTGTTATTAGTCATTTAATCATCCAAATGAACTTTCCTAGAAGTTAAATTCTGGGAAAAATAAATAGCTTTCTATTTTCCAAACCATTTTCACGTGTATTATCTTTTTCCAATGCAACACAAATATTTTATCCACTTTTTGGGTAGAACCACAGTCCTGGGCTCCATGTGACCCTCCCCCCGCCCCCAGGGGAATTGTAATCTAGCTGAGGAATGAAAGCGAAAAATAAGCAACCTTATAGTATAAGTTCTCAGGGTAGGTGTCAATATTCCAGTCTGGCCACAGAGCTGGGATGCGGAAGTTTCGTAACTGCTTGAGACGAGCAGCTAGGAGGAGGCTGAGTTGAAGTCAGAGTCCTAGTCTCCCTGATCCCAAAGCCCATTCTCTGTCCATTAATCAGCCAGGACCAGGGGTGACCACAAAGACAGTGAGCCCTGAAATAATTCAGAGAAACGAGAGCTCATTGGGGGCCCAGGGGTGCCGGGCTGCGGGAGTCTTCATGAAGCTTTAAGCTTTTAGATCAGCTTTAAGGAAATCAGAACAGGAAACATCGTTCCAAAGAGAAGAAACAATACCTATGGAAGATCACAAAAGCAATTGTAATGGGACTCCAGGAAGACCCCAGAAGCACCCAGGCCCCAGGGGGCAGGAGAGCACACAGCAGGCACTCATAAGTGCACACCTGGTGGTCAGCTATGGCTTCCTTCTGCCTGTGGGTGCTCACTGCTGTACCTGAGAATGTCACTCTTGATGCCCCCACGTGGTCTGCGGTGGACAGAGCCGCAGCTTGTCCCACATACTTGGTTCAGTGGCCTGTGTCTCTTGGCCACAAGGATCTGGGGACATGGCCCGAGACCAGGACGGCAATGCCTCATCTTTCTTTTATAGGATTTTTTAATTGCCATCAAATGTTCAATTCTGTTGAACTTCCCAAAGGAAAATTCGACTTGAAAGCAATACTCCTTACTGTGATTGTGGTCTTTTGTGTGACTTAAAAATTCTTCAATAAAAATCAACCCACACAACCATAATGTGTCATCATACATTGTGCAGAAGACACAATGTGGGGGTCCTCCTTTTGAGAAACACGTGGTTGCCTCCCTCTAGGAGCAGGAATATTCTCCCCTGCTGAGGGCTACATCCTGAGCAGTTACCACATGGAACAACATGGCTACTTTAGGGAATGAACGAATGAATACAAAAAACTGAGCAGACTCTGAGACTATGACGGCTGCATGAACAAAGTACTCTGAAAATGCCAGAAATGGAGCAGACACTTGGAGCAGGTAACATTGACTGGGTCATCCCCGTTGGTGGGGGTACAGGAGAGCCGCCACTGAAGCACCAGCCTCTTCACCCAGACCCTGCTCAGTCTGGGATTACCCATCTTGTCCAAGAAGCCAGGTAAGGATGAAACCACCATTCCTCATGTCTCAGCATCTGCCAGAACAGTGCTCCAACAGCACTTGAGACAGGAATGTGTGGCTCAGTGGACACTCAGAAGTCAAATGCCACTCTAGGGGCGTGTGTGTATTTAGGGGCAAGGGGACAGCTTCTTGGAACAGGACTTTCAGAATCCTCTAGCAGACCTTGATCTGGATATTTCAGGTAGGTGGGGAATGCCTTTGCAAAGACATGGGTCTCAAGCTGTGGGGCGCTTTGAGCCTGCATGTAACTTGAGCCACTGACCATGGCACAGAGGCCAGGGGGAAAGCAAAGAAGAAGGGATGGGTAGGAGAATGAATATGCTTGAACACTGGCATGGCATGCTATTGTTGCTGAAATATCCTCACTGTCTCTGTGTCCTTTGAGCCCGTAATATTCCGAAGAAAAAGACCGAGAGAGGCCAGGCTTGGTGGCTCAGTCTGTAATCTCAGCACTTTGGGAGGCTGATGTGAGTGGATTGCCCGAGCCCGCGGGTTCGAGACCAGTCCAGACAACTTGGTGAGAGCTTGTCTCTACGATAAATAAAAAATTAGCCAGGCGTGGTAGCGCGTGCCTGTAGTTCCAGCTACTCGGAAGACTGAGGCAGAAGGATTACCGGAATCCAGCAAGTCAACACTGGAATGGCTGTAAGCCTGCCACTGCACTCTAGCCTGGGTGACAGAGTGAGACTCCAACTCAAAAAAAAGGCCAAGAGAGACACGTTTAATCAATAAATATTGATGGTACGCTTTCTGTGGGCCTGCCACCGCTGTAGGTGCTGCAGCCACAGCAATGGACAAGACAGACAAGGTCCCTGCCTCCATGGAACTGACACTAACAGGAAGAATAAAGCCTTCTGGCAATAAGAGAGATGAAGAAATGTGGCAGAGTGACAGCCAAGGAGCCGAGACCTGCTTTGGAACCTCAGGGAAAATGACTCGAGGTCAGAAGTCAGGCTGGCCCCAAGTTGTGAAAAGCCTTAGGTACTGTGAGGAGAGGTTAGGGGTTATTCTCATGCAATGGGAAGCCACAGGGGAGGCAGAGGGGTGTTTAGTAAGATTAGTGGCAGGACCAGACCTCTTCAGGTGAGAAACAACGGTGGTTTGGACCAGAGGGCAAAGGATGTGGAGAGATCAGCCAGTTCCAGATCTTTTTTAGAAAAAGGACCAACACCATCACTGGTGCACAGTTTCAGAAGTCGAGGGAAGGAAAGAAATAGGGGATGACCCCCAGTTCAGCCAGTTCCTCCAGTGCGCACTACCCTCATAGCAGGGTCTCTTGTCACCCGACAACACCCAGTGCCCTGGCACTACAGGCCTCTGGACTCGGGTTGCTAAGGGCCAAACTCTGCCCCCCCCACCACCACAATTCATATGTAGAAGCCCTAACTTCCAGTGTGACTGTCTTTGGAGATAAGGTCTTTAAGAGGAATTAAGTTTAAATAAAGTCATAGGGATGGAGTCCTAATCCCATAGAATAGAAGCAGCCATCTACAAGCCAGGAAGAGAGCCCTTACCAGAACCCCGCAGGCACCCCGATCTTGGACTTCAAGCCTCAGAACTATGGGAAACTAAATTTCCGTTGTGCAAGCTTTCCGGTCTATGGTATTTTGTTGTGGCAGTTCAAGCTGACAAAGACAAGGGCCCTATGGCCGTATCTTCCATCTTCTGTAGCATACATCGAGAGTTCTGGGTCAAGAGAAGGCAGATTTTAACAGAGTGTAAGCCCCCCAGTAGATGACAGCTCTGGCTCATATGCTCCAACCTGCTGAGAGGACTCCCTCGCCCCTCTGGCTCTACTGCCAACTTGTTCGTATGTCTTATTATAATCCCCATCACTTTTGGCCACAAAGCACCCAAAGTTCCCATAGGTAACTTTTCTAAACATAGAAAAAAGAGAACGAAAAAATGCCTACACTAACTTTGGGAGGCCTCAGTGAAAGAATTGCCTGAGCCCACGAGTTTGAGAACAGCCTGGGCAACTTGGCGAGACCTCATCCTTACAATAAATTTTTTTAAAATTAGCCGGGCATGGCGGCACATGCCTGTAGTTCCAACTACTTGGAAAGCTGAGGCAGAAGGATGGCCTGAGCCCAGCAGGTGGAGGCTGCGGTGGCCATGAGCGTGCCACTGCACTCCAGCCTGGGTGACAGAGTGAGACTCTAACTCAACAAAAAAAAGAACTCAGAAGAAGGTATAAGTGGTCTCAGATCCTCTGAACAGGCTCAAGGAAGGCAGTGTCAAGGCTGTAACTCTTGCAAACTTGAGACATCATATAACCTGACCCATACAGATTGTTGGGATGCCGCTTTGCCTTTTGATAAGACAATCCACAAGCATTCATGTCCCTGTGTATAAAGCGTAAGAATAAAAGGTGAAAGACAAAACAACCTGGTAGGAGAGAAAACCTGACTCCACCTTTAGACAAAAATGTGGTCTTACATCCCCGCTAGGGTGACTTTGGTCAGCCCATAATCCCAGTGCAAGACTCTTAAAGTTTCTCACTGTTTTTTGCTTGCCAGGTCTCTGCGGGATGCAGAACTTTACAACATCTTTCTACTTGGGTCTGTCTTCATCCCAGCCAGGGATGTGGGAATGCCACAGGGTGTCTACTGAGGGAGGGTTGGTCACCTGTTCCCGGAAGGTGACTCCACTTCTATCTTCTTCCCCTCTAGATACCTGCCAGCTCCCTCAGACATCGCCTTGCCTTCAAGGGGGCCTCCTGGTGAGATGGACGGATGGAAGACAAGACACGAGCTAAAGAGAGGAGCACGCAGTCTGGGGACCCAAATGAAGAAACAATTAGCAAGGGCAACACAAGAAAACCATTAGAGGGGAAAGCTTGCTTGCCTGCTTTCAAAGGTCAAGGTAGACTTCTAGAGGCAGAGACTTATCCTCTGCCCTTGTTTTGCTCCATTTCTTCCTTCCCTGCCAGGGTGGGTCTGCCTCATGGACAGAGGCCGTGGTCACTGGAACTCATCACCTCCTCGGTATTGGCTCCATGCACACACCCAGACTCTCCCACAATGACGCACCCAAAACCCTGGGCTCCCCTCTCCATATGTACAACTGCAGTAAGTCCTTCTGCTGTTCTGGGAAACCAGGCCTCCTTCCTACCCAGCAGCTCCTCAGCAACTTTGTATAACCACAGCACCAGCCTCATTCCCACCATCACTGCCAAGCTCTCCCTGAGATCCCAGTGTTCCTGGAGCCACATGGCACCTCTGCACTCTGGGTACTGATATTCAAGCAGGAGACACCACAGAGACAGAGAAAATGGAGACCCCGACCCCTCTCCCCCACTCACTGCCAGAAGGAAAGGACATCGCCAGGTGGGGCAAGTGGATGGAGACTGCACAGTGGGCCCTGGCTCAGAGCTCACTGAATCCTAGAGCATCATGGTCCTGAGGCCTCAGGGTGACTCTGTGAGGCAGGTGCATTTTCACTTCCCCATTTTACCAGGAGAAAACCAGAGCTCAGAGAGTCAACATAAATCCCCAGAGAGGTCATGCAACCCTTACACATCTGAGTCAACGTGTGACTCCAAGGTCCTCGTGGTTTCCAAGCACTCAGTAAGGCCGACAAGCTGGGTGGGCTCCAGAGGCTGACCCTGATATCCACTCAGCTGGTATGCACTGAGCACCCACTCAGGCTAGGCAGAGGCAGCAGGAAGGGGTGTGGCTGTCACACCCCATCCTCTCCAGAAGCTAGGGTGAATAGAGGGCATGACTGTGATTGGAAGAAACATTTTGGAATGACCATTGTTACAATGATGCATGCATGCTACACATACCTATGTACAGTGATGTCACAGCATGGGAATGCTGGGGATGCTTAGAAAGGTATGGTGAAGCATCACAGTCAAAGAGTGCCCACCTCTTCTGTGTGCTTGTCCCTCACACCCAGAACACTCCTCACCCTCATCCCAGATTTTAAACCCTGCCCACCCCTCTGGTCCCACAGATAAAGTGACTAACCACCCAGTTTGCACTGGACTAAGAAGTTTCCCGGGACATGGACTTTCAGTGCTAAAACCCAGAAAGTAGGCCGGGCTCGGTGGCTCAGTCTTTAATCCCAGCACTCTGGGAGGTCGAGGCGAGTGGATTGCCTGAGCCCACGGATTTGAGACCAGCCCGGGCAACTTGGCAAGACCTCGTCTCTACAATAAATCAAAACTTAGTCAGGCCTGGTAGCCTGTAGTTCCAACTTCTTGGAAGGCTGAGGCAGAAGGATCACCTGAGCCCAGCAGGTCAATGCTGGGGTGGCCGTGAGTATGCATGCCACTGCACTCCAGCCTGGGTGACAGAGTTTTTTGAGTTGAGACTCCAACTCAAAAAAAAAAAAAAAAAAAAACAGAAAGTGCTGGGTACAGTGGTTCACACCTATAATCCCAGCATGTCAGAAGACAAAAGGATTGTCAGAGCCAAAGCATTCGAGACCAGACTGGGTGAGACCTCGTCTCTACAATAATTCAAGAAATTAGCCAGGCATGATGCCGTGCACCTGTGGTTCCAGCTACTTGGAAGGCTGAGGCAGAAGGATCACCTGAGCCCAGCAGGTTGAGGCTGCGGTGGCCATGAGTGTGCCACTGCACTCCAGTACGGGCAACAGAATGAGAATTCGATTTTAAAAAAAAACCAGATAACCCTGCCAACCAGGACAAGTATGCCAATGCCCAGAAGCCCCACAGAGAAGCAGAACACAGCTACCTCGCACTTCAGATCTTCACTTCTGCCTGCGGCCTAGCAACAATGCCCAGTGCACCATGGTTAGGACTGGCCACGAGCTATTGAACTACTTTTCAGTTTTGTAGAAATTCTCAGCCTCCCCCAGGACCCTTTTCTTGCTGGAAAGTTGCTCAAACTGTCAAAGAGCTCACTTCCCAGATGGACTCACCTTGGAGCCACTGAGGCCAGCGGTGACTGCTGTTCCTCATAGGCTCTGACTTGCTATGGGAAACTGGAGCCTGCCTGGGGGAGAGGCAGGTAGGTGTTGCCGCAGAGCTGCGTGAATAACTGCTCTCCCCTCAAACGTCCACACAAGGGTGCCACAGCTCCTAGGTCGGGAGGGAAGAGATGAGAGGCCCCCAGGCCTGTCTGAGGCACAGTTTGCTGTTGGAGACTAGGCCCTTGACCTTGGACAAAAGGCCCCAACCCCAGGGTTTTCTGGGAAGGTCCCAGGTCCTGAGTGGCTGGCATTTCGGGGCCAGTGTATGTCTAGCCACTTCCCTGACCCATTTGACCTCCAGATGGCCTGGCTTTTAACCTCAGCCTGGTTTTCCATGTAGCAGCCTTTCTGAGAATCAGGAGTGGCTCTCTGAAGGAAATGACATGGTGGAACAGGAGAATTTTTCCTCAGGGAGGCAGAGGGGGAAGCGTCCAGAGTTTAACTCCATTTTCCAGCTGAAGACCCTGAGAGCTTGCGTGGTATACACAGGGTGATGCAGCACGTCAGAGACTGAAGCCATTCTGGATGAGGGTTGCTCCTCAGACCACCTTCTCCACACGGAAAGCCACAGTCGGCTCCAAGTCCAGGACACTGCCATTCATTCCCCCGAGACAAGCAGTCACGTTGCATAACCCAGCTGCAGAAACCCTCATCGGAGGAACCTGTGAACCTCACAACCAATACTCCAACCCACCACATTGCCAGGGGTCTTTCTGGGAACAGGGATGCCCACCGGCTGTATACACAACCACACTCAGCCTGATGTTAAAGAAAACCAGGCTCTCACTTCTTCATATATCACCCTCTATTTAGTTCGACGGGATCCCAGTCTCCCACTGGATGACAAACTAATGAGATAGTGTCTGAGAGGTAGGTTGGGCCCTTAATCTTACACTGTGGCAGCTAGTCCTCATCTTTCATTCCCCATTTTTCTGGTAATACAAAAACTTTGTCTCTGCCTGCCTAGAATTCCAAGGCAAGTCAAAACCAGCTGGGGAGCAGAGACCCACCCCCCAGAATGGCAAGAGACACCAAAGGAGTTTGTAGGAGGCGTGTTCTTCTCCAAGGACCCGAAGACAAGACACAGCCACTGTCAGCAGCTCCTGGGCAACATGGCATCCTTGCCTTTGCAGCCACACACCAGCCAGAGACAAGTTCTGGGCACAGTGTGAGCTGGACCCCGGGAAAGTAACCACTGTGTGGAGCCTGAGGCTTTGCCCCTTTTAAAGGGATCCGGGGGTGCCCTGTTAACAAGCTGCTCCTGCTGTAGGTTGTCAGCCCCAGGGCACAGGCTTTCTGGGGGGAGAAACAGAGTCCAGGGAAGGTCCTTTACAAAGGGAAGATCATAAGGTCACAATTTCACGAATCAGCAAGGGCGGCTGACAGAATACCCAGGTTGGCCACATCTTCCTTCCTCCTGCCATGGTCTTCTCTCCCCAACCCCTTCTCTCCCTGGCCAGGATGAGACAATGCCCTCACAATGCTGTCAATAGCAGAAAGAATATTCTGGCCCAATAATTTGATCATCGGGGTACAGGAGGAAGCACGTTCACAGAGTTCAGGGACACAGACAGGAATAGATGGCATGAACCCTCCTTCCCCATCTGGACCCTGCTATGTCCCCGACACTGGGCCGTCCATGGTCAGCAGAGAGTCACAGAAAACTTCTAAATGAGGAGACACGTCGTAGTAAAATGCCCACAGGAGCCAGGCAGCCAGGCTAAATGACTGATGGCAGTCGGGTGTAAGAAACGCAACAATGCGATTCAAAGATCTACAGTGACAGCCATTCAGCACAGGGCTGAGACGGGCGTGCAGAAAGACAAGGACCACTGCAAACTGGAGCTCAGTTCATGTAAAAGGAACAGTCTGACTCCACATCCACTAATCGCAGCACTGAAGAAATGGCCACGTTTTTCCAAAAGATGCCCGACATTTGGATGCTAATATGTAATCTTCCGATTTTGAAATATTGGCATTTTATTTAATTCAGGTTTTGTTAAAACATTGCACAGGCTAAAAAGCCCACCTGGGCTTGAAAACAGTCCATGGGCCATCTACTTGCAACCTCTCTTCCAAATATGTGTGTAGCGCCCAGGGAAAGCCGAGTTGACTGCTAGGGTCCCAGGCAGGCCCACTGCCAGCACACCCCAGGAGGTTCCCTGAAGTGACCGAGGCTCCCTCTGCCAAGCAAGTGGCCCATACACACGCAGCACCAGCTGGAGAGACAGGTGAACGTCCCCTGCTCTGTGACCCTGCTGTTGCCCCCATTGAAAAAAGGTGTTTGAACAAATTAAACTCCAAACCAAAGTTCTGTTTCCCTGTGAAGTCAGCACCCGATTCCAAAGTGCCTGTGATTGACATGACTCTTAATGTGTATTTCTAAATGTGAAACCATTTTGTGTGCAAATATTGCAAGAACAAGAATTCCTTGGTCCAGTGATCCCGAAGCTTCCTCTCCCGGTTAGAGGCCCAAAGCTGAAATTACCCTTGAAAGTTATCCTCTTCTTCTATAATTTTTCTTTGGGAATCCAAATAAAGCACTTGGGGAAAATAAGATTTTCTGGCGGCTCCTGGGCCTGAGACCCCATCAGATGGCCTGAATTCTCCCTGAGAGACACGATGATGAGGAGTCATGGAACACCTCAGCCCGAGGAAGAAGGCTGCAAATGCTTTGTCATGAAAGAAATGGCTTTCATGCAGGTAGAGGTCAGAATGACGCTTCAGGTAGGGGATGCTGTCCCCCCCAGGGTGACTGGGAAAGGGGGGAGCAGCAAGGTGATGCCAGGTCCAGCCTCCCGGCACTACAACAACTCAGGACCACCCGTTGATGACAGAGCAGTGTGAACCACCTCCTCCCACGCACCCAGGAGCCCTGACTGCTGCAGAGGGGCTGGCACCCTGGCGAATCGGGCGTCCTCACCGGCACTGCTGCCAGCTTGCCTGGCCACAGCTGAGGCCAAAGGGGACCCAGTGTTGTCACCAGACTCATCCCAGTCTCCAGCTTTGGAACAGGGCCAGCTTCTTGCGGCAGTGACCTGCGAGGTGCTCAGGTCCCACACACAGAAGGGCCCGACTATGGGTGTAAATGCTCTGCTGTTGTATCTTGAAATTCCTCCTTCTTTTTTTAACAAGGGACCTTGTATTTCCATTTTACCCTGGGCCTCACCATGACTGGAGGGATCTTCCTCCAAGTGCCACACTGCTGTGGGACTCAGCTCTTGAGGGAATTCCTCACCCCCGGGAGACACCAGGGGACGAGGAACGGACTTGAGCTTGGGGTCATCCTCATGGCCGAAGAGGCTGCCATGGTTTGGTTATTCCCCCCTCAAAACTCGTTGAAACTTAATCCCCAATGTGGCCGTACTGAGAGGTGGGGCCTTTAAGAAGTGAATGGATAATGAGGTTCTGCTCTTATGAGCGGATTAATAAATTAACAAGTTAATGAACTGTTGGGTTACTAGGGAAAGGAAAATCCTGGCTTTATAAGAAGAGGAAAAGAAACCTGAGCATAGCACATTAGCACCTTCCACCTCCTTGCCACAGAACGCCCTGCGCCACCCTTGAGACTCAACTGAGCGTCCCACCAGCAAGAAGGCTCTCACCAGGTGCAGCCTTTCGACCCTGGACTTCTCAGTCTCTGGAACTTTAAGAAAGAACTTCCTTTTCTTTATAAGTGATCCTGTTTCCGGTATCCTGTTATAAGCAACAGAAGTCTCGTCTAAAGTGCTTGGCGCGTGGCTGCAGAGTGCCCAGCCAGGCCTAGCCAGGACTTAAGGCCAAGGCAGGGGAAAGCCCTGGAGCCTGCAGGGAGGGACCCAGGCCCTCACCAGCAACAGCAGATACAGAGCTGAAAGAGCCAGTAGCCAGGTACCTCGGGTTTCCTGGAGGAGAGACCCAGACCTGGGACTGAACTGAATAGATAGCCAGGGTTTGGAGAAGCCATGGGGGCAGAGGACAGGATATGTGGAGTGCAGGTGGCAGAAGTGGACCCCGCAGGGTGGGAGGCCCTGGATTGTGACGGGAAAAGGTCCCCGGTCCCTTTCCCTGGCCACCATGGGAGCAGCTTCACTCGTCCCTCCAGGGTCACGCACTTGCCACCTCCCAGGCACCCCCGGCCCCTCATCTCCCTGCACAAAGGCTGCTCTGATTCTCCTTGCAGCCCGGGTGAGAGGCAGTTAGTGAACAATGCTATCCGCGCGTGGTGGCGCCCAAAATACGACTGTCATTTATTTCGTTATATGAAATTAGAGCACGCCTTGTAGCCATAATGAATCATTTCCTTCCTGGCTCGGCCACGGTGTCAGGCAGGAGCTCGGCATCCCCCATTCAGGGCCTTTCACTTCATTGCAGGCTAATAATAACCCACCCGGGTGAGCACACATCTTCCCAAGACAATGCAGGGCCTGGACGGGCATCGCGGGCCGGAGAGCAGAGCCCGTGCAGGGAGCAGGGGGAGCCAGGGCTAGGGCCCAGGCTGGGCATTGTGGCTAGAGAAAGATATTGCTCGCGGGAAGGAAGGGACAGCACCTGGGTGGAACCCAGGACACCCAGGTCCCTTTTCCTGCTGTTCCACCTGATGGGAGCAGAAAATGTAACCCACTTCCAGCTGCTCTTCTACCAGGATTTCTCCCAGTCATTGCCCAGGTCCAGCTGGGAAGCCCTATCCTGATCCCTGGTCCCGACCACAGGTGGCTCACTCCATATTCACCCTCAGTTTTCAAGGCACTGGCTGTTTCCATAGCCTCATCCCAGGAGCCGGCCTATCTCTCTCCTCATGCAGTGGCAGGTGCTCAGCAAACAAATAAATGCGTCCTGATGGAACCAAGCCCCCAGGCATCTCCCCCTGGGGCTATGACTGGAAGCCTCATCCAACCCTGGGCTGGGGAAACCAGACCCAGGCCCTGCCTCCAGAGGGTTCCTTCCTGCCCCAAGCTGAAGCCAAGACCAGACAAGAGGAAAACTCTCTTCCCAGACCCCATGATTATGGCGTGTTTCCTCTCCTAAGTAGAACGCATAAAGCCCTTTAAGCACCGTATGCACAAGGATAAGTAGCAACCGGTTTTGTCAAATGAAAGAATGAATGAATGAGAGTCAAAAGGCATGTGCTAAGTGGCATGAAACGAACCCCGTACGGAGAAAGATCAGAGAATGAGGGCAAGCAGGGGGTGACAGGTGCCTTTGCCCTTCCTCTTCCTGTCTCAGGAGGACGTGACCAGACACCACTCCCTGCAGCTACCCATGAACTCATGGTCCCTAGTGCCCCGTCAGATGGGACTTGCCATCCCATCTCTGGCTCCTGGCTCTCTTCACCTCAACTCCCCAGGGCCACACTAGGCCTCTGGAGAATTCTGCCTGGCCCTTCCTAAGGGTCTTCATGGAGACTGCTCCCTCTGCCTGGAACTGTCTTCTCCCTCGCACCTCCTCCTGACCCCTACCACCCAGCCCACATTCCTCCTTAGGGAAGCCTCTCCATCCAGAACCTCATGCCTCCCTGCACACACCCCAGCACTCCACTACTCACCAGGCACTGCTGATCTGGCTGCTGTCAGGAGACCCCATTTTGCCTGCAGCTCCATGCCCTGTAGAGGGTGGCCCTGTGTCGGTTTTGTGCATCACTGTGTCTCTTACTAAACCTGCTGCAATACCAGACCCATAGAAGGTCTTCATGGAACGTTTCCTGCTTAAGTGAATGAGTGAAGCCAAAAACAGAGACCTCACCAAATCCCAAAACAACCCATTCCATTTTTCTCAATAGCAGGTGTTTTTTCTCTGTAAATTACCACAAAAAAATGAAAAAATTATAATTCATCCATAATTTTTAAAAATTAAAATGTGGATAACCATTATTAATATTTTTGTGTATTTCTTTCTAGTTTTCTCTATAATTTTTGTACATAATTGCAATCCTATGTAAAATAGAATTTTCTATCCTCTTTATCCCACAATATAATATCCTAAGTGTTTGTGAAAGTCGGTAAAACGTAATAAACTTCATTTTAACGACACATCATACTTTATTCTTTTCTTAATGATTCCCATATTAAACCCTTAAGTTGTTTGCAGTTGCTCAGTATCTTAAACAATATTGCAATGAACATCTTTGTGTATAAAATGTTTCCATGCTTTTAATTAGCTTCTTACATGACATTTCTGAAATGGATATCTTGGGTCAAAGCTGATAAACCTTCTTAAATTCCTTGAGAACTATCTCTAAAGCAAGTTTTTTTCAGAAACTTGGTATCAATTTACAAGCCTATCAACAAAGTATGGTTGCCCAGTTCATCCCAAGCCTGTCAACACTATTTCTTTTTAATCACTTCTAATTTGTCAAGGAAACAAAGGAGCATTGCTTCACTTCACATTCCTGCGTTGCGTGTTTGTGAATTATCTGTACACGTTTTCCCATCTTCATTAGATGACCCATTCTATGACAGCTTTTTCTGAAGCGCTTCAAGGTGAGCCACGAAGAAGGGAAAGAAAGATGGAAGGAGACACACAATCCCCAGCATGGCATCTCAATCTCTAGAGAGGTCTTTTGGCAGCAAACTTTGGCATCCAAAGATGCCTCCTTTGATGACGCACCTCTCATCACCTCTTCCTCTCTTTGCCACAGATGAGCCTGACCTCACAGCTACTCAACAACAAAAGAGCCAGGAAACACTCACCCCATGATCAACCTAGTGGCCCCCAAGTCCATAGGCTCTGAAGAGGTCGAGCCCCTCATCACCCAAGCCTCAATCTCAAACGACAGCCTGGAAGACACTAATTTCTGTTCCAGGCAACCTTCTACTTTAATTTAACATCTTCGTGGGACACTGCAGAGGCTCTCCGACCCCCAGATGAGGAACATCCGCGCAGATGTCCCAAGGATCCAGATCCCACCCCTGTGCATTTGGGCTGAGTCATCCTGAGGACAGGAAGATTCAAGAATCCTCACTTTCATATTTTCTGTATCTATTTTTGCTTTTTGTTCTGATTATAAAAACAGTGCATACTTATTGGCAGAAATTCTAGTCAATAATTATTTGGACCTAACTACCAAATAAACTGTTAGATTTTGTATTTTTGTTTTGTTTTGTTTGGCCAAAGAGTGCATAAAAAAAAAAAAAAAAAAAAGCTACTGAGATACTAAGGGCATTGAATTGAGAAAGCTGAACCTTTGCGCCACCACAAGACTCAGCGGTGACTTCCAAAGTGGAGTTTTAAGTCTACAGCAGGTGAGTAGATTTGACTTCAGGCTTTGTGGAAAAAGACTATTCTGGGTCAACATACCTGGAACATAAAGTTTCAACATATCTGGATCATGGAGTTTCCATCCAGGCCGGAAACAGAAGAAGAGACAGCCAACCCCTCGTGGCCCAAGAGGTTGTGAGAAGAAGGAAGGCAAAGGAAGAAGATGCACAGGCAACATGTGTGTCCTGATGCTCCTCTTCAGATTTGACCCAGAGTGGATGGACACATAAGCCAAGCTTGAGGGAATGCTGAGAACTCGGGGAGTTTCATGTTCTGTGTTTCGAAACTGGGAAGAGACGTCTTTACAGGTTGCCCCACTGATCCTCGAGGAAGTGGCCACATCATCGCACATTCAGTGACACTACCTGGGTATGCAGAAGTAGACAAGAAATTAGCTTTCCCAAGCCACCTCAGTTCCCATGTGGCTTTTTTTATTTTTTGAGTCGGAGTCTCACTCTGTTGCCCAGGCTGGAGTGCAGTGGCATGCTCACGGCCACCTCAGCATCGACCTGCTGGGCTCCAGCAACTCTTTCGTCTCAGCCTTCCAAGTGGCCAGAACTACGGGCGCACACTACCGCATCCAGCTAATTTTTTATTTACTGTAGAGATGAGGTCTCGCTAACTTGCCCAGGTTGGTCTCGAACCCACAGACGCAGGCAATCCACTGACCTCGGCCTCCCAAAGTGCTGGGATTACAGGTTGAGCCACCGAGCCCGGCCCCCATATGGCTTTAAAGGGGCAAAGAAGATCCTGATGCCCCATAGAGAAGAAAGGAAGGTGATCATGCCAAATTGCAGAGCCCTCGCCTGGTGGCAAGGAACAAAAGCTAAGATCCAGTGGCAGCACACTGAGAAACACGGTGTAGTCTGTGGACACCATCAGAGACAGAACAAGGCAAGAGTACCCAAGGAGCATCAGTTGTGCCTGCTCCAACAGGAAGTTCAGACTATGCGTGTCTAGACTTGATTACGTTGCAGTAGCAAACAACCCCAAATCCCAGGCGTTTAGAACAATAAAGCTCTATGTGCTGTTCTCTCTCTGTCTATCGAGGGATGGCTGGAGGCTCTACCCTCTGCTGTCCTCGCTCAGGGACACAGGAGCAACCCTCATCTAAATGATAACTGGTCAGCATAGCAGGATGAAGGGAATATAAAGAAACATGGACCAGCACCCAAAGGCCTCCACAGAAATGCCAGTCATCATTTCAGCTCACGCTTTCCAGGCCCAAGTGTATCCCATAGCTATGCCTAACTCCACATCTGGGTAAAAGGACAACCCCACGATACAGCCGGCAAGAAGGAGTCAGAAATATTGGTGAACAAGTTTCAGTAGATGTCAGCAAATCTGGATGGGACAGTCATGTTTGAAGAGTGCCCCGTTGGAGCATTTCAGACCAGTCACCATCTTGAAGAAGAATCGAACGAGAGGGAGACCCAAGAGCCTGCTTTATGTTCCACTTTGCAAATTGGACTAAAATGTCAGGGTTTCATCCCCCATGGGTATTGAGCAAGACAGAGCTGTTTGAGAAGAAGTCATACATTTCTTGCACATTTCAGTACAGTGTTAGTAAATTTGCAAACTTATTACACAAAGACTATTTTGACATAATAGGATTATACTGCTTATATTAGTTCACCTGTTTCATTCCTTTATTTATTTGTTTGTTTTTGTAGAGACAAGGTCTTGCTATGCTGCCTAGGCTGATCGCAAACCCCTGAGCTCAAGCAATCCTCTTACCTCAGCCTCCCAGAGTGCTGGGATTACAGGCATGAGCCACCATACCCAGCCCATTCCATTTTTAATAGAGAGGAAAATTTTCTCTTCTAATATTATTAAATATTTTTACACCTCTCCATTATAGATGTAACCCAGGGATCTCTAAGTCTGACCCTCCTGTAGGGACCCTGGAGTCGTATTCATGGCAAAAACTCAAATCCCACTGACTCTTATGTCCAGATGCTGTGACCATCATTTTTAACTTGCTATTTAATATTTGTGTGATTTCCAATTTTTATGTTTAAAATGTTACAATATCTGATAAAATGACATATGCGTTTATCTTTTGATGCAGCAATCTCATGTCTAGGAATCTAACACAAAGACACAGTAGCAAAAATATAAATGATGAAAAACGTAATACTAGTCTTTGCAGCACTATCTGTACTAGCAAAAGACCGGAAACAACTCAAGTGTCGTAATAATGAACTAGTTGAATAAATTATGGTACACCCATAAAAGGGGATGGCTGTGCTGTTTTAAAAAGGAATAGAAATGTATCTGTATACTGATATAGAATTACCTCCAGGATAATTATTAAATAAAAGGCAAGGTGAAAAAAAGTGTTTTTGTATGATATAATTTATCCAAGAAAGGGAGAGATACATACACACACATACACAGAGTTACTTATATTTTTCAAATTAAAAAACAAACCAAAACTTTAAAAAATAATAAACTTAGAAGCAGAGGAAGAGAACAGAGTGGAGGACAAAGGGATAGAAGCTAGACTTCTTTGAGCATCATTTGTGTTGTAGATTTGACTTTGATATTAAATACTTACCTAGTTATAAACAAAATTAGTTTTTTAATTATCTCCAGGAAGATGGAATAGACAACACTTTTCCCTATTCCCCCCATTAAGTACAACTAAAAATTCCAAACATTACATATAACCAAATAAGACAATTATCTGAAAGATGGAGAAACTATAGCAAACTGGCTAGGGACCTTAAGACCCAGGGAATGGCATAGCAGTGAGCTCCTTAAGTTTTCCTTTTGTTTTACACATGCTGGACTTAGAAACGAAGAAGTCAGAAACCTGGAAAGTACAATTGACACAAACAGAAAAAGCCCCCAAAAGACTGCTCTCTCTAGCCAAAGGAGCAGGAAAGTGGCAAGCTAACAGGCCAGAAAATTTTTAGACAAGAACCACTCTACTCCAGCCAAACACCACAGAAAAAGTTCCTGCGGTCCCACCTACACCGACACCAGTCAAGGCCAAATTGAGAGTCCAGACTCCCACCCTCACAAGGGATCCCAACATTCAAGCTGAGCTGATGTCAAAGAATGTCAAGTGTGAAGATTTCATCTCCTCTGGGCTCCCTTCCCCAACAATGTCAAAGGATCCTCACTACTCCCTCAGATGTCAATAGAGGCTAAGCAGGGAACCTGGAGGTAGATTGTATTTATTTCAGATAAAATAGACTTCAGAGAAAACAAGTTACCAGATAGAGAGAGGGACATCATATTAACGATATGGCACATCAAGAAGACATACCAGTTCTCAATGTGCATGCACCAAACAACAAAGCTGCAAAATATATGAAGCCGAAACTGATGTGCGGCATACCCTTTTCCCTGCTGGAGCAGTATTAAGGGAAAGCCATCTAAAGCATGAGGTGTAAGTAAGATTCAGAGCATCATAATATAATACAAATTCCCAGGTTTTAATTTAAAAATCATTCATCATAGGGCGACAGAGTGAGACTCCAACTCAAAAAAAAAAAAAAAAACTGCTTCATGAACAATTGCAAACACACTTGAAACAAATGGGAAAAAAAGGAGTCTCAACAAAAAAAATGGAAATTTTAGAATTCAAAAACACAATAACTAAATGTAAAAGCTCAGTGGATGGACTTATGAACAGAATGGAGAGAACAGAAGAGAAAAAAAATCAGTGAACTGGAAGAAAAAACAATAGAAATGATCCATTCTGATTTTGCAGCAACTTGGATGGATTTGGAGTCGATCCTACTCAGTGATCTATCACAGAAACAAAGAACAGAGTCCCACATGTTCTCACTCATAAGCAGACCTTGAACTAGACGGTCTGCTTTATCATAGTACTAGAAGATAGGGATTGGCAGTAGTGGGAAACTGCCAGGGGATGGGAGGTGGAATTGGCAGTTGAAGGAAACTGCTAGGGGAGGGAGGCGCACACCTCATCAACAAGGGTATCTGCATAATCAACATCTGTATGCCTACCCCGGAATTGTACTCCACATCTCTAAAATTAAAATAAAAAGTAAATGATCTATTCTGAATAACAGAGAGAAAAATAGACTGGAAAAAAAAAACAGAGTCTCAAGGACCTGAGGGACTATATCAAAAGATGTAACCCTTATTTGATCAGAGCCTTGAAATGAGAGAAGAAAGAGGATGGGACTGAAAAATATTCAACAAAAAGAGTAGCTGAGAAATGTCTCCCATTTGGCAAGAGATGTAAATCTACAGATTCAAGGAGCAGAGTTCACCCAGTCAGGATGCATACAAAAAGTTCCATGCCATTATTGCTAAATTTCTGAAAACGAAAGATAAGGCAAAATCTTGAAAACAGGCAAAGGAAAAGGACATGCTAATATATCGGGAAAATAATTAGAATAACAGTAGATTTCTCATAAAAAATTATGGAGGCCTGAGGAAGTGACACAATGTTTTTCAAGTGCTGAAAGAACTGCCTACCCAGAATTCTATTTCCCCCCCAAAATATCCTTCAGTAATTAAAGGGAAATCGAGACATTTTTCAATGAAGGAAAACTAAAAGAATTTGTCCCTAGCAGAACTACTCTTGAAGGATACCTAATGGAAGTGTTCTAAACAGAAAGAATGCTAGAAAAAGCTTAAAACATTAGAAAGGAAGAAAAGAGCCAGGCTCGGTGGCTCAGCCTGTAATCCCGCGCCTTTGGGAGGCTGAGGTGAGTGGATTGCCTGAGCCCGCAGGTTCGAGACCCACCTGGGCAGCGAGACCTCCTCTCTACAATAAATCAAAAAATCAGCCGGGCTGATTTTTATAGGCATGCGGTAGCGCATGCCTATAATTCCGGCTACTTGGAAGGCTGAGGCGGAAGGATCGCTGGAGCCCAGCAGGTCAAGACTGCGGGGGCTGGGAGCGGCCACTGCCCTCCAGCCTGGGTGACAGAGTGAGACTCCAACTAAAAAAAAAAAAAAGGAAGAAAGGATACAATAAGCAAAAATATGGATAAACACAATAGGCTTCCTTCCCCTTGAGTGGTCCAAATTGTTTGATGGTTGAAGCAAAAACGATAACACTTTCTGATGTGGTTCTAAATGCATGGAGAGAAAATGTTCCTGACAATTACATTAAAAGTAAGATAAAGGTACTTAAAGGGCAGTAATGTTCCTAAACTTTATTCAAATTGGTGAAATGATGACATGAGGACTTTGATAAGTTATGTATAAATAAAGTAATACCTAGATCAACCACTAAAACAATATACAAAGAGATACACTTAAAAACATTACAGCTAAATCAAAATTAAATTCTAAAAAACATGCTCAAGTAACTCACAGAATGATAAAGGGAAGAAACAGAGAAACAAACCACAGAAAGAAAAACAAAAAACAATGGCAGAATTAATCTCTATCATGGCAATAATTATATTAACTATAAATGTCCTAATATATCAGTGAAATGATATGGCAGAAGAATATTTAAAAACATGACCTAACTACATGCCATCTAAAAAAACCTCATTCCATACATAACAATATAGATAGATTGAAAGCAAAAGGATGGAAAGGATATAGATATATCACACAAACATTAATCAAAGGGAAGCAGGACTTATTATATTAATATCAGGTAAAATTGACTCTAGAGCAAAGAAAATTACCACACAGAGAAAGAAAATATATCATGATAAAATGGCTAACCCATCAGGAAGACATAGCAACCCTACATTTGTATACACCAAACAAAAGAGCTGAAGAATATACCAAGCAAAAACTGACAGAACTTAAAGAAGAGATAGACAAATCCACAGTCATAGCTGGGTACTTTAAGTCCTCTCTCTCAGAAATTAGACAGAAGACCAGCAAAGATGCGGAAGAACTTAAAACACCACCAGCCAACAAGAATTGATCAGCATTTATAAAACAGCTCACTCCAAAACAAAAGAATACACATTCTTTTCATCTGTCCATGGAATATATACAAAAATAGAACAAACCCTGGTACATAAAATAAGCCTCAGTCAATGTGAATGAATGTAAATTATGCTGTGTGCTCTCCAATCCCAAAGGAATCAAATAGAAATAACAGAAATATAACATAAAAATCTCCAAACACTTGGAAACTAAAAAACACACTTCTAAATAACTAAGGCTAAGCAAAAAATCTCAAAGGAAATAAAAGCAAAAATACACTGAACTGAATGAAAGCAAAAATATAACATATCAGAAGTTGTGGGACACAGCTAAAATAGTGCTGAGAGGGAAATTTATAGTCTGCATACATTAGTTAAGACGAAAGTTTTCAAATCAAAAATATAATTTCTCACCTCAATAATCTAGACAGGAAGAGCAAAATAAACCCAAAGCAAGCAAAAAGAAGAATGTAATAAGAATAAAAACAAATGAAATTGAAAACAGAAAAGCAATAGAGAAAATCAGCAAAACAAAGAACTAGTTCTTTGAAAAGATCAATATAATTGACAAACCTCTCGCAAAACTGACAACATTTTTTAAAAAGAGAAAACACAAATTACCAATATCAGGAATAAAACAGGTGATATCACCACAAAATCTTGCAGACATCAAAAGAATGATAAGGGAACACTATAAACAAATCTAGACATGTGAATTTGACAACTGAAACAAAACGAACCAATTCCTTAAAAACACAAGTTACTATAACTCATTCGATATAAAAAAGATCATGTGAATAACCCTATAATAATTAAGAATTTTGAATTTGTAATCTTAAAACTCCCAAAAGGAAATCTGGCCCAGATGGTGTCACTGGTGAGTTGTATCAAATGTGTGAAGACTTAGCACCATTTAACACAATCTTTTCCAGAAAATTAAGAAAACAGAACACTTCCTAATTCATATTATGAAGTTAGTATTACCTTCATACCAAAGCCAAATGACTATGCAAAAAAGAAGAAAGAAATAAGCAAAGGGAAAAAAGAGCGAGACCTGGCTCGGTGGCTCAGCCTGTAATCCCAGCACTTTGGGAGGCCGAGGCAAGTGGATTGCCTGAGCCCGCAGGTTCGAGACCAGCCTGGGCAACTTGGCAAGACCTCATCTCTACAATAAAATAAAAAATAGCCGGGTGTGGTAGTGCATGTCTGTAGTTCCGGCTACTCAGAAGGCTGAGGCGGAAGGATCCGTGGAGCCCAAAAGGTCGACACTGGGGTGGCCATGAACTTGGATGCCACTGCACTTCAGCCTGGGCGAAGGAGTGCGACTCCAATTCAAAAAAAAAAACTATAAGAATAGAGATGCTGCCGGGCTCAGTGGCTCAGCCTGTAATCCCGCGCCTTTGGGAGGCTGAGGTGAGTGGATTGCCTGAACCCGCGGGGTTCGAGACCCGCCTGGGCAGCGAGACCTCATCTCTACAATAAATCAAAAAATCAGCCCGGCGTGGTTGCGCATGCCTGTAATTCCGGCTACTCGGAAGGCTGAGGCGGAAGGATCGCCGGAGCCCAGCAGGTCGAGGCTGCAGTGGCCGGGAGCGGCCACTGCACTCCAGTCTGGGCGACAGAGTGAGATTCCAACTCAAAAAAAAAAAAAAAGAATCGAGATGCTAAATTTTTTCACAAATATTAGCAAATAAAATTCCACAATACATAAAAATCATTACACAAAATAAACAAGTGTAGTTTATTTTTATGACCACAAGGCTGGTTCAATGTTAGAAAATCAACTGAAATAAGTCACTTTGTTAACAGGCTAAAAAAAATAAAAATCATATGATGATATTATTTCTATATATAAACAGTGAACACATGAACACCAAAATTAAAACTATACTAAATATTTTAAAATGTGTAATTACTTGCAAAAAATAAAACACTAAGATGTAAATCTAACAAAACATATACAAAACTTGTACAGACAACTGCATAAGACTGATGAAAGACATCAAAGAAGATCTAAATAAATGGGGAGACATACCACATTCATGGATTAGAAGACTCACTATAGTAAAAAAAAAAAAGTCAATTTTCCTCAATTTGATATACAAATGTAATGTCATTCCTGTTAAAATCCCAGAAAAACGTTTGTGTGTAAACATAGACAATAGGCCAGGCACGGTGGTTGGAGCCTGTAATCCCAGCACTTTGGGAGGCCAAGGTTAGGGGATTTCCTGAGTTCACGGGTTCGAGAACAGCCTGGGCAACTTGGCAAGAACTCATCTTTATAATAAATCAAAAAAAAATTAGCCACGTGTGATGGCACATGCCTGTAGTTCCAGCTACTTGGAAGCTGGGGCAGAAGCATCACCTGAGTCCAGCAGATTGATGCTGGGGTGGCCGTGAGCATGCCACTGCACTCCAGCCTAAGCGACGGAGTGAGACTCCAACCCTCCCCCAAAACAGACAATATTATTCTAAAATTTATTTGAGAAACAGAGGAACTAGCCTTAGCTAAAATGATTATGGGAGGGGGGAGGAATAAAATGGAAGGCGTCAGTGTACCCACTATCAAGACTTACTGTTTAACTGCAGTCATCAGGGCTGTGTGGTACTGACAGATGAACAGATGTGTAGATCAATAGAACAGAATGGAAAACCCAGAAATAGACCCACACAAATAAGCCCAACTGTTTTTGACAAAGATACAACCAATGATGCTGAAGCAACTGTATATTCATAGGGGAAAAAAAAGAAGAACTCTGATCTAAGTTTCATACTTCATTTTTTAAAAATTAACTCACATTGATCACAGACGCAAATGAAAAAGGGTAAAACCCTAAAACTTTTAGTGGAAAACATTGGCAAAAATCTTCAGCATCCGGGACCGTGTTGAGAGTCCCTAGCCTCAACACCCGAAACATGATCCATAAATGGAAAATGTGATTAAAACGTGTGTAACCGATATTAAAAACTTTGGCCCTTCAAAAGACCATGCTAAGAGGGTGAAAAACAAACTGCATACCTGGAGGAAATATTTGCAATTGTATGTCTGACAAAAGACTAGTAGCTAGACTACCAAAAACCTCTCAAAACTCAACAGTGTACATTTTTTTTAAGAAACCAGTATTCCAATTCGTAAGTGGGCAAAAAACATAAAGAGACATTTCACCAAAGACAATATAAAGAGAGTAAATAAAAACGAGAAAAGATATTCACCATCATTAGCCATTAGGAAATGCAAGTTAAAGCCACAGTAGGTTCTGCTACACACGTGGCAAAATGTTTTTCGAGTGACGTCAGATGAGGATGCAGAGAAACTAGACCACTTTTGCATTGTATCGTTAGTAGGAAAGTAAAAAGGTAAGCCATTCTGGAAAAGTTCAACAATTTCTTAAATAACTAAATATGCAACTAGCATACAACCCAACAATTTCACACTTGGGTATTCATCTCACAGAAATGGAAACATGTTCACACAAAATCCTGTACACAAACGCTTTATTCACAGTAGCTAAAAACTGAAAACAACCCAGATGTCCTTCAGTGGGTGAATCCTTTAAACTAGTACATCCTTACTGTAGAGTACCACTCAGCAATGAAAAGCAACAGTCTGAATGGATCTCCAGAGAATCATGCTGCGTGACAAAAGCCAGTCCCAAAAGGTCACATACTGTATGATTCCATTTATTTAGCATTTTTGAAATGGCAAAATTCTAGAAATAGGGAATAGATAAGTGGCTGCCAGGGGCTGAGGGGCAGGGTAGGGAGAGAAACGGTGTGGCTAATAAGAGAGCCACTTGAGAGATCCTTGTAGCGATGGAAGTTTTCGGCATATTATCTATTATCAATGTCAGTATCCTGATCTGACATTGTACTGCAGTCTTGCATGGTTACCACTGGGAGACGCTGCATAAAGAGTACCTACGAGCTCTCTGTATTATTTCTTACAACTGCATGTGAATTTACAGATATCTCAAAATAAAAATTTTTAATGCCTAAAAAATAAGTTAACAAAATAGTTGACAATGGGAAACTTCTTCTTACAGTACTACTCCAGCTAATGTGTTAAAAATAAGTGACAAAGCATAACCATTGTGCAGCACTAATAAAATAATAGTTTTTTTGTAGCATATCTTTGAGTGGTTTATTTTTATTTGAAATAATTATATGTTCACAAGAAGTTGCAACGGTAAAAAAGTCCCTCGTAGGCTTCATCTAGATTCCTCCAGTGGTTATATCTTCTATAATTATATGGCAATATCAAAGCCAGGAATTCAACATTCTTCATATAGAGGTTTGCATACATGAAGTTCATGTGTTGACCACCTCATTGAAGATAAAAATCTAAAGATCTTCCTCTTATAGTGCTTTATAGTCACACCACCTCTCTCTCCACCACCCCTATACCCTAGCAATCAGTAATCTTTCTCCATATCTATAACTTTTGTCATTTTTGGAATGTTATATAAATGAAATGATATCGAATGTGACCTTTTGTAATTGGCTTTTTACAGTCAGCATAATGCCCTTGAGATCCATCCAATAATAATAATAATAATAATAGATCTAGATTAGAATATTTTACTCTTTGAGACCATTGGCCCCTTCTGGTCACTCTGAAGAGTATGGACCTTCTCAGAATAATGAGATGAAATACATAGGTTACAAATCACTGAAATACAATGATCAAATTTTTTTTTTTTTTTTTTTGAGTCGGAGTCTCACTCGGTCGCCCAGACTGGAGTGCAGTGGCCACTCCCGGCCACCGCAGCCTCGACCTGCTGGGCTCCGGCGATCCTTCCGCCTCAGCCTTCCGAGTAGCCGGAACTACAGGCATGTGCTACCACGCCCGGCTGATTTTTTGATTTATTGTAGAGATGAGGTCTCGCTGCCCAGGCGGGTCTCGAACCCGCGGGCTCAGGCAATCCACTCACCTCAGCCTCCCAAAGGCGCGGGATTACAGGCTGATCAAAATATTTTATAAAAAACAAATTTGTGAACTAATAATATGGATCTTTACTTACTTATCAAATAACAAAAGTCTAGTGAAGAGTTTAATCATTTTAAAGTGGAGATAAGCCCAAACGGTATCTCAAGGTACCTGCAATAGCTATAACACTACATGGAAATATCTGTGACTTCTACTGGTGACAAAGTCACAGGATGTACAAGATACAGAGGAACATGTTAAGTGACACAAAAACAATGCAATCAGCAAAATCAAGTCTGTGGGAAACCTAACTGTGCGATTCATTCAGCCCCTTCAACAAATTCCAAGGGAAAAAGAGAACAGGGGTGGAAACTTCGAGATTAAAAGAGATGAGATGCATCAACTAGCTGCAATGAATGGACTTTATCTGACTCAAAGAAACGGTGTAGAGGGAAAAAGAAAAATTATGAGACAGGTAGGAGAAATTGAATACTGGCTGAATATTTGGCAATGTTAAGGAATTTTTGTTAATTTTAAAGTGAGATAGAGGTATTGTGACCTGCTTTTTAAAGGAGTCCTTACCTTTTAGAGACACATTCTGAATGATTGATGGATGAAATAGCACAATATCTGGACTTTGTTTCCAATAATCCGAGACAGGTGAGGGGCACAGGAGTTGATAGCCATTAAAGCTGGGTAACAGGTACATGGGGATCCATATTTCTGTTCATGCTACTTTTGTACATTGCTTAAGTTTTCTATAATAAAAAGCCAAAAGTACAGCTGCAATAAGCATCATGGTACATAATTCTTTGTTTTCATGTAGGATTATTCCCTACAGACGATTCCTAAAAGTGGCATCGTGGGTTCAAGGATATGAACATGTCAAAGCCTTTGAATTGCATTGCTTGAGTGAGCCAGTGGAACAGGAAAAAACGGAGCAGCCCAGCAGGGAACGGGGGAACATATTAAGAGGTGAGGCTTGTCTTCCTCCACCCTACCTCTCGTTTGCCTAGATGTGCCCTTCTCTATGAAAGAAACCACATTTTAGCCAGCACTCAAACCCTGGTTCTCACTATTCAAATTTCCCTAGTTCTGGCACCCATCGGTTAGAAGTAAAATCATTTATTCACCTAATCTCAGTGGCTGGACATTACATTTTGTCATTTCTTTCTCTTACGCAAGATGCTGTAACAACATGCCTGTAGTAAATTGCTATGGTGGCTTATTTTTATGTCCTCGGGATAAATTTTTCTAGAAGAATTTACTTAGAAGTGTACATTGCCCTTCTAGAAACGGTTCCGGGTTAGCTCCATCAGCAGCCAGGGGCTGGTTCCTCGTCTCTTACTAGATACGGTCAAATTTACAAGCACCAACCAATTTGGTGGGTTAAAATAAAGGTCACCTTGAGTGGGGCACAGTGGCTCATAACTGTAATTTCAGTGCTTTAGGACACTGAGGTGAGAGGATCGCTTGAGGCCAGGAGTTCAAGACCTGAACAACCCAGCAAGACCCCTATCTCCACAAAAATTTTAAAAATTAGCCAGGCATGGTGGGTATATGCCTGTAATCCCAGCTACTTGGGAGGCTGAGATGGATGGATCTTTTGAGCCTAGGAGTTCCAGGTTACAGTGAGTTATGACCACACCACTGCACTCCAGCCTAGGCAACAACAGAGTGAGATCCTGCCTCTTAAAAAAAATAAAAATTAAAAAATAAGATCACCTCGCTGTTAACATGAGCATCTTTTCTATTACCAGGAGGTTGGATATTCTAATCTGGTCAACTCTGAGGAGTAAGTTTAATTCCTTGGAATCCCTAGGAAAATAAGGCATTTAACCTCTCTCAAGAGACTAGCCGACCTCGCCACAGATGAAGCCTGCCTCATGTGTGTGGCCTCTTGATGCTGGTGTCAGAACCACTTAGGAGGTCTCTTGAGAAAAATGCCAGTTCGCAGACCCACCCCAGATATACAGAAATCAGGGTCTCTTGCCTGAGCCCGCGGGTTCGAGACCTGTCTGGGCAACTTGGCAAGACCTCATCTCTACAAAAAATCAAAAAATTAGCCGGGTGTAGTAGCGCACG
>NW_007248527.1:749555-755530 GCF_000164805.1 Carlito syrichta
GGAAGGCTGAGGTGGAAGGATCGCCGGAGCCCAGCGGGTCGAGGCTGCGGTGGCCGGGAGCGGGCACTGCACTCCAGTCTGGGTGACAGAGTGAGACTCCAACTCAAAAAAAAAAAAGAAAGAGAAAAAGAAATCAGGGTCTCGGGGGGTGGAGACTGAGCCTCCCTATGGAATTCTATTAAGACCCCTGACCTGGAGAGAACTGTCCCAGTTCCTAATCCTTAAAAACTGAGCTGAACTATTCACAATAGCCAAATCAACCTAAATGTCCATCAGCATATGGATGAATAAAGGAAACTGTGGTATATATTACAGTGGAATACTATTCAGCCTTTAAAAAGACAAAAATCCTGGCATTTGCAGCAACACGATGAACTAGCGGACGTTATGTTAAGTAAAATAAGCCAGGCACAGAAAGGAAAACACTGCATGATCTCACTTCTATATGTAATCGAAACAAGTCGAACTCAGAGAAGCAGGAAGTACCATGGGAGTTATCAGAGGCTCGGGGAGGAGGATTGTAGAGATATTGGTCCGTGGATACAAAATTTTAGTAAGATAGGGAATAAGTTTAAGAGATCTGTTGTACATCATAGTGGCTACAGTTAATAGCAATGTGTACCTGAAAAGTGCTAACAGAAGAGATTTTTATTTTTTATTTATTTATTTTTGTTTGAGTTGGAGTCGCACTCAGTTGCCCAGACTGGAGTGCAGCGGCCACTCCCAGCCACCGCAGCCTCGACCCGCTGGGCTCCGGCGGTCCTTCCGCCTCAGCCTTCCGAGTAGCCGGAATGACAGGTGCACGCTACCACGCCCGGCTGATTTTTTGATTTACTGTAGAGATGAGGTCTCGCCGCCCAGGTGGCCGCAGGCTCAGGCCATCCGCTCACCTCAGCCTCCCAAAGGCGCGGGATTGCAGGCTGAGCCGCCCAGCCCGGCCAGAATAGATTTTTAAGTGTTCTCACCACAAGGAAATAATAAACAAGTGAGGTCGTGTATATGTTAATCAGCTTGACTTAGCCATTCCACAGTATCTACGCACCGGGGTGCCAAAAAAAATGTATGCACACTTTAAGCGCTATTGGGATGTTCGGCATAATCAGAAATGTCTGGACGCTGATGGTTCCATTCCGAGCACCTCTTGTCATTGCAGAAGTCAAATGTGATTTGTATTCATCTTCTTTGTCGGTATATATTGAGTATTACGATTTTAATTGTTTTTTCTTTCCTAAAAATGTATGCTTTTTTGGCACCGTCTGTATATCAAAACATCATGTTACACATTTCAAGTATATACGATTTGTATTTGTCAATTTAAAAAAAAACGGGCTGATGAGAAGTTAGAGCCCTTTCCTGGGAGGTACCGTAAACACCTACTGAATGTACCAACAATAAGTGAGTAGACGAATGAGTGAAAGAAGAAATGGATTGCTTAATTAACCGACCAACAAATTCAGAAATGAACAAATGAGTTCATGCGTCAACAAATGAAGAAATGAGAGAGCTGATGGGCCCATCAGTGAGTGCCCATGAGAAGAAAAGGAGTGTTGGTTCCAGGCAGGGAATCTGGGGACACAGCAGAGAGGGAAGCCTGCCAGCCTGCCCGCCGCCCTCTGCCCCCCAGGTGGCACACAGTCTTCAGAGGAAGAGACAGAATCCACATCACGCACCCACCCTCCACAGCCTCCAGGGGACAGTGGCTGGCACATCCCAGGACAAGAGCACCAAACAGCATCCACGATGACTCCAAACACAAAATAACAGAGTTTTATGTTTTTGACACATTTTCCCGAGAATTTTTGGATGTGTCCTACACTCCAAATAAAATAATTATTTGTGGGAAGAGAAAAGCTTTCAGCATCTGAAATAAAATAATTCATGCTGCTGGGTAAATGAACGCTTGCCTTCTGCGTAAGCAGAGTGTGTTTTGGAAATCTCCAGCAGGGATCAGAGATGTGCGCAGCTTGAGAACTGGAAGGTCTGCTTTCCTCCTCGCCTCTCTTCCCTTCCTCCCCTTCCACCTTCTCCTTCTTCTCCTTGCCTCTCTTCTCAAACCCTTTTCCTCAGAAGGCTTAGAGTCCCTAGCAGGAGTGGGGAAGAAGACAGCCTGTGCACCGCCCTCCACCGCACCCCTACCCTGTCCACCGGTCCCTCCTCTGCCTCGGTCCTACCAGTCACACAATTTGCAGGAGCTGGCCCAGCACCTCTGCCAATCCTTGCCCAAGGTCAAAGGAACAAGAACATATTCAGGGTCCCCAGGTGCTTCCCCAGAACCTCTATTCCAGGGTCTGCAATGTCTGGCTTAGAAGCTGTGCTCTAACCACATCCACGGCGTCTCCGGGGTCCCACGGGCCCATGGGGCTAGGCCAGACTGCAGACTCAGGACTCAAGGCTCGGCTGGTGGGGACAACATGCATTAGCAAGTCGGGGTACAGGCCACCAGCCACGACACACATGGGACACACAGCCACACAGGAGTGATGCTTCATGTTCTCGGCAGACACACCCAGCCCTAGACTCTGCGAGACTTTTCTCCATAGGAAACCCAGGAGTTACTAAACTTCATGACTCATTCCCACGATATTCATGGACATAGGGGACCCCAAACTTGGGCAGGCTTTTCCAAGGGGGTCCCTTTCTCCTCTCAGCCTGGGGCACCTGGGGCCTCTGAGTCCTGGGAAAACAAGAAATGTTCAGGTCGACCGACTCTGTTCATTTTATTTGTATTTTAATCATCCGATTGCCTGTAACGTTTTCTAATTCTGTGCCTGAGAAACTGCAGCTCCACCTGCCCCACCCGCCTCATGGAAGGCAAGCCAAGTAACGATGAGCATCCAAGCTGCCACCAACTCCCGAGCTCTGGCTTCCTCCCAGAGGGTCCTGCTTCCATCACCTTGGAGGGACTCCTCCTTCCGTGATCCTCTTCTCTCCATTGTGACTTCAACTCCTCGTCATAAAAAGGAATGGTTCCCGTGTTTATGCTGTTAGCTACATTTATCTTTAAGAGCAAGATGTTGAGTTTAGTTTTAATGACGAAAAAAGCCTTTCAGAAGATAACTCATTGGAACTCATTATGTACCATAAAGGCCACTATTTAAAGATTCGGTAATTCCAGTGATGATCTTTTTAAAGCAGATTTATAGCAGAAAATAGTTAGATTCTTTGACTTCAGTTATAATTTTCTATTTTGTAATTTAATACTCCTTTAGTTTATATTTGCACATTAAAAATACAGCATCTAAAAGTCCATCATTAAATACTTTTAATAAGTGCAATAAATAAGTTTTACAGGGTGCATAAATCTCAAAACAAAACCCAACATAAATTGTTAATCTTACACTTTTTCTCATTAATTGCAATACATAAACATATGTTTTATACAAAGATATTTGCTACAAAATAAGTATAATAAATACAGTTTACCACATGTATTAATCTTAATAGTTACAAGCTGTTAATCTTATATATTAGGTAATAATTTGCAATAAATAATTGTTTATTATCTTGATGTTTGCTTGTCTTGGGTTTTAGCAATATGCAATAAAGAAATGCAATTTTGAATAATTTGATTGTAAGACTGCTGGGAAAATACTGCACGTTATAATTAGCTGCAAGAGGATTCTGTTCACGAGAAGAACCTTGAAGATGAGGTTCAGCAACCCAAACATACGTTATTGAGTCCACAAATAATTTGAAAAGTTAAGTTCGGTTTCCAACAAAACCGAATTTTAAAAGCTTAAATGCAAATGCAATTAGTGAAACAGTTCACATTCTTTAGTGCTTTTATCATGATACATTCAAAGGAGAGGAAGAAAGCTGGAAGCCCCATCAAAGCTGCCAGGCTCCAAGCTGAGACAGGAATGTGGCTGCCCTGGGGAGAGTGGACTCCTTGTCCCCACAGACGGGGGCTTCCCTCCACCCATGGGTGTACCTCCAATCGGTCAGCAGGTGCATACACAAACACGACTCCCCCTACCAGACCCCGCTTTCAGCCAGCACTTGCTAAACTGCACATTTTTCAGGGAGGGGTTGTCACCTTTACTAAGTTTAATAGACACTGTTAATCTTATATGTAAAGGTAATCATTTGTCATAAATAATTGTTCATTATCTGGGCCTTTGCTTGTCTTGGAGTTTAGCAGTAGGCAATAAAGCAGCGCAATTTTGAGTAATTTGATTGTAAGGCTGCTGGAGAAACATGGTGGATTGTAATGAGCTGGGGACGGTTCCTGTGGCCAAGGACATTGCAGAACCTGACCACCTGGCAGAGGTAAAACCGGGCCCTTACCGGCGATCACCTGGGGTCTTTAAATAGTCACCCAAAGACAGAGAGCGAACTTGCTCATGCTTCTGCCAGAGAAGACCTCACTCACAGGAAACCAGCCCTCGTCTGACTTCAGCCCTGGTCCCTCAGGGATGCTGGGGGGGGGGTCTCCGGGCAGCCCAGGTCCCAGCTGCGGGTTATGGGGTGCAGCTGCAGAAGAGGGCCCCTGCCAGCTGGTTGGCACTGAAGGCTCACCTGAAGCAGGTGGGGAGGGCCGCTTCCCGCAGAGCGCCCAACACGGCTCACGGCTCGTCCCTGCAGGCAGAGAGCTGGAGCAGCCCCAGCCAAGATGAGGCTGGGTGATCAGGGAGCAGGGAAGATGCGGGCTGCATCTTCACGGAGTCCCGTGGGCAGAAAGACTCGCTTAGGAGAATGTCCCCCCACCCAGAAAGAAAAGGAGGGAAGATGAGAGGGAGAAAAGAGAGGAAACAAGAACAAAGAGAAAGGGAGAGGGAGGGAGAGAAAAAGAGGGAGGGAGGATCCATGTCCATTATAACATGAACAACTCAGCCGGGCTCGGTGGCTCCGCCTGTCATCCCGCGCCCCTTTGGGAGGCTGAGGTGAGTGGACGGCCTGAGCCCCCGCGTTCGAGACCCGCCTGGGCAGCGAGACCTCATCTCTACAATAAATCAAAAAGAAATCAGCCGGGCATGGTAGCACATGCCTGCAATTCCGGCTACTTGGAAGGCTGAGGCGGAAGGGTCTCCAGAGCCCAGCAGGTCGAGGCTGCGGTGGCCGGGAGCGGCCACTGCACTCCCGTCTGGGCGACAGAGGGAGACTCCAACTCAAAAAATAAAAAAATAAAAAAATAACGTGAACAACTCTTCATAATGTCGACTATACCAGCACCCCCCTCAAAACACACACAGACACACACTGACCTGAACCCAAGGATGCCAAAGTCTCTACCTCAAAGCTCCCTAACAGCGTGTTCATACTGGCAGTTCCTGTGGTTTTAACCTCCCGCGTCTTCTGTTCTGCGGGTGTTAAGGGCACGTGGCCGAGCGGGCCCAGCTTCCCCCTCTACACACAGCCTGGTGGACAGCGCTTCAGCCCCACCCAAGTGTGAGCCCCGGGCGCCTTCGCTGCCCCGGGGGGCAGGGTGCAGTCCACGTCCTGGCAGGGGGGCCTTCACCGGGGTGACAGAACGGTTGGGTTGGCGGAGGAAGTTTCTGCCCCGCGCTGGGCATCCGGCAGGGCTGCTCTGGGGTGCCCGGGAGCCCGAAGCCCCGGGCCTCTGAGGACACCGCAAGGTCTCCTGTCCTCGCCTCGGTCACAGCAAACCCGAGCCCGGGGCCCTGCTTTCTCCAGGGTTGGACAGGGGTAAAAGTCTCCCCGTCTCCCGCCTCCTCACAAAAGACAGGGCTCTCCAGGAGAGCCCCCAGCCCTCGGGGGTCCCTTTGGTAGGCTCCCTGACCCCCAGCTGGGTGCGAGGCAACAGGCCTCAGGGCGCAGCTGGAGTGGCAGGGGCAGGGACTCCCCCGACACACACACGCGCACGCACACACACACACACACGCACACGCACACACACACGCACACACACACGCACGCACACACACGCGCACACACACACGCACACACACACACACACGCACACACACACGCACACACACACACACACACGCACACACACACACGCACACACGCAC
>NW_007248527.1:756642-757665 GCF_000164805.1 Carlito syrichta
CTCGCGCCAGTCTCGCAGGGATCTTTGTAAGGGCTGCCTAACACTTCGGCTCGAGGCTGCACCCGAAGTTGTGCAACGACCTCCCCACGGCTGTCCACGGGGAGTGCTTTCCACGTCTTCATCACGGTGCCCATTCTGCAGCCCGCATCTCCGTCCAAAATCTTCTGCCCCCGTCATGGCTATGGATCATCCCAAGGGGCACGGCTGCCTGAAAGGGAGTTAACATTCTCGAGGCTCTCAACGTCATGACCTTCCAGGAGTGTAACACCTAGGTGGAGAATATTGTCAGGAACGAAGGAGGGACCCCACATCGTGCTCAGACGAGTCATCAAAGGTGTCGGGACTTTCCACTCACCTCGCCTTTCACGTTCAGACAAGTCCCATAAAAACTTCATCAAAGCTTCTTTGGTCTGTTGTCAGATTGATCCCAAGTCTCGTGTGAAAAATAAATAAATAACTCCAAAAATGGGGGGGGGGGGGAAAATAAGAAAAAAGAGAGGAGAATTGCTCAATCGGATATGAAACCATATTGCAGAAAGCTGCGATAATTGAAACAGTGCGACACAAAATCCAGAGTGCAGAAATAGGTCCAGGTAGACATGCATTGATATTTTGACGGAAAGGCACTTTATATCAGAAGGGAAAGGATGGCCAATTGATAAGGGCAGAGATATAATCTGCCACTCATTCAGAAAACAAAAGTAGTGTCCTACCTCACACCACAGCAAATCCTATAGGGATTAAAGATTTAAAATTTTCATGACATTATGAAAGTACTGTTTACATACATTATAATAGAGACGTTCTTTCTAAGTCCAATTCCAAAAGCAGAAACTAAAAAATTTTGAATAGCTACATCTGAATTGTGCAAATTTGAAATATCCTTATGCTGGGTTCGGGGGCTCAGCCTGTAATCCCACGCCTTTGGGAGGCTGAGGTGAGTGGATCGCCTGAGCCCGTGGATTCGAGACCCGCTTGGGCAGCGAGACCTCATCTCTACAATAAATCAAAAAAAAATCAGCC
>NW_007248527.1:757685-776183 GCF_000164805.1 Carlito syrichta
AAAAAAAAAAAAAAAAGAATAGAGATAGTGGGTGCCTCGAAAAAAGGGAGACGGTGTACGTTTGCGTAGAGAAAAAGGAGACGGTGTGTGTAAATCTAGAAGGATGGAGATGGTGTGTGTACCCGGAGAGGACAAAGACGGCGTGTGGGTAGAGAGGATGGAGATGGTGTGTGTGTTTGGTGAGGGTGGAGACGGCGTGTGTGTCGGAGAGGATGGAGAAGGTGTTTGTGTCGAATGGTTCGAGAGGGTGTGTGTGGCTATAGAAAATGGAGTTGGGCCAGGCTCGGTGGCTCAGCCTGACAACCCAGCACTTTGGGAGGCCGAGGCAAGAGGATTGCCAGAGCCTGCAGGTTCAAGACCCGCCTGGGCCACTTGGCCAGACCTCATCTCTACAATAAATCGAAAAATCAGCCGGGCGTGGTAGCGCACGTCTGCAGTTCCAGCTACTCGGAAGGCTGAGGGCAGAAGGATCGCCGGAGCCCAGCGGGTCGAGGCTGCGGTGGCCGGGAGCGGCCACTGCCCTCCAGTCTGGGCGACTGAGTGAGACTCCAACTCAAAATAAAATAAAATAAAATAAAATAAAATAAAATAAAATAAAATAAAATATCCTTATGTAAAAAATGCTATTTTGAGATTGAAAGGTAAACCCAACCCAGGAAACAAATATTTTCAACATATACAGCAGAAGAAAGGTTAATACCCCTAATGTATAAAGCGTTCTTACAAATGAACAGATAAACATTTCAACAGAAAAAAAATGAACTAGATATGAATAGCAATTCACGCCAAAAAATACAAATGATAAATAAATATATAAAAGATGCTTAAGCTTAGTGGTAATCAAAGACATGCAAATTAAAACAAAAATGAGAAATCATTGTTGTCCCTATGTTAGTAATGACAAAAACAATGACAATACATAGTGTTGTCCAGGGGTGAAGAAAAGAGCCCTTTCAACACCATTGAGGATAGGGGAAGTTAGGGAACCTCTATAAAGGGCAATTTGGCAATATTACAAAATCCTTTGACATACCTGACCTACAGAATCTACTTCCAAAGAAATCAGTCATGGATATGTATAAAGATTCAGCCCTGAGGCTGCTCATTACTATTGGAAACAAACCAATATGTTGTTTTCGTATGCCCTGCAACGTTCAACAATAGAAAACCTAAAGGTTTCCTATAGATACAAGGAGGACCCCCCAAAACAGTAATGTGTTTATTAAAAATGTGTAAATTTATTCTTACAGGTTTAAGCTTCAGTCTCCTTCAAAGTACCCTCCGTTTGATGGCACACACCTACCGAGATGCTTTTTCCACTGCTCAAAAAGTTTTTTAACTCGTCGGTTTTGATGCCTTTCGGTGCTTCTGCCGGTTTGTTTGTTTCACCTCTTCCACATCGGCAAAACATTTCCCTTTGAGGAATTTTTTCACCCGGTAAAACAAAAAAATCACTCTGGTGAGATCAGGTGAATAGGGGCACAGGGGTCACGCCATTTCTGGTCAAAAACTGCTGAACACCCAACACGGTGTGGGCAGGTAGGTATACACATCAATTGCTCATCATGAAAAGGGCAAACGCATTGAAAGAATCTCCAAAAAACCACACTGAAGCCGAACACAATCTCTCACAACAACACTCATCTCGTGGGGGAAGCCTGTACTACAAGGAACCCACCCTCTAAAAGGTAATTCCGTTTTTTCAGCTCCCTCCTAGAACATCAAGTGCCCTAAGATAGATAATACAGTAGAGTTTTTAACAGTAATGTTGTCGAGATGTACTTGCCATTCAAGGGTTTCTCGTAATATGCTGTTCTGTGACAAACCAAGTGACAATGTAACCAGGCTTTTTACACACATGGGAAAAATAAACCATAAGGTACTCCTCCAAACAATAATAACGGCAGGTGCGTTACAAGTAATGTTTAATATTCTTTTTGCTGATGGGTATTTTCAAACTTTCTACATTTAAAGCTCTCTTACCAATAGTTAATGCGAAAAATAGTTTTCATGATATCTAGAAACGTTGTACAGATTTACATTCCCACCAAGCAGCTGAAAGTTTCGTTCATTCACTCATTTGTTCATCAAGTACTCTCACAGCACACTCTCAGTGCAAAGAAAATTCTAGAAGGAGGCTGGCAACAGTTGTCAACGAGACACAGCCCTGCTCTCACATATTCCGGGACAAGGGAAGGAAGAGGGAACACAGACAAGGCACACGGTCAAGCAGCCCTGCCATGATGTTCTGGTACCTGCTGTGGAGGAGAGCAGAGCGGGAGAGTGTCAAGGGGCTGAGGAAGGGAGCTATTTTCAGGTGGGGCTCACACCAAGCATGGTGGCTCACACCTGCAATCCCAGCACTTTGGGAGGCTAAGGCAGGAGGATCGCTTGGGGCCAGGAGTTCAATCTTGGTCGGGATGATCGAGAGAGACCCCATCTCTACAAAAAAATTAAATTAAATTGAAAATTAGCCTGAGGAGATGACCGTGAGGGGACCTGGGTGAGTAAGGAAGAGGGAACAGCAGGGGTGAAGGTGTGGGGAGGGTATGAGCTTGGTGTGTGTGAGGCCATGTGGCTGGAAGGGAAGAGGCAGGAAGTAAGACCAGAGGGTCCAGGGAGGCAGCAAGATCCTGAGAACCTTCTGGGTCACAAGAGAGAGGCTGTGTTTTTCCCTGGGTGTGAGGGCTGCCATGTGGGAGTTGGTGCAGGACAGCGATGTGATATTCGTGTTCCCTGGATAGCACTAGCCCCCTGTGAGAAGGGTACAGTGGGCAGGGAGGGAAGCAGAGACGCCAGTCGGGAGGTCATTGCGTGCTGTTGAAGGGCCTGGTCTGGGGGAATGGGGTGGACAGCACAAGCCGTGCACACATGCTGATCTAGTAAGCAACCCTGAGCGCATTGCAGGGTTGGCACGTGGATGTGTTTCTTCTCTGAGCCCCGGGTCAGTGAGGACACCCAGGCTGCTCATCCCTCAGGGGATCTGGAGCTTCCTGAAAATGCAGAACCGCCCAGAGGGGCTCGACTGCAGAATATGTCATCCCCCATCTGCCCCAGCCCAGATATCATTTAATGAATCGGCCTCGAGTCCCACTAAAAAAGGAAGCACATTCTGTGGAAGCCTAGTCATCATCGACACGCACAAGCGTTTTTATGTCCATCACGTGGGTCAGCATAGAAGTCTCACTTTTCCCGCAAGTGTCCCTGTGTCCAACGTCCCATGTTATGGAAGGAAGCACAAAATACACATGATCTTACACTTTTTTCCCTTCAGTTTGGAGATTACTAATGGATTTCCAGGACATATTCCCGCCTGAGTTCTAAAGTCAGCCCACTATATTTATATGGAAGAAAAATTGTGTTTTTCCTAAATCTTTCTAAAATTATCATCACCCCCTTGGATGATAAAAATTAATCAAACTTGAGTCTTAAAATTATTCTGGTAAACTTGAGGTGCCTGTAGAGACCTACACATCTTACATCCTAGCAATCGCATTCAGACTTCTCACTCCGTATTCCCGTGTCTCCACAGACCGGGTCTTCGGTTTCTGCAAAGATCTATGTCTGCCCTGGCCTATCACTTCTCTTGAGGAAGCTGATTCCTTGTAGCTAGAGAGACCTTGGGGTGATAGGGGAGAGGGAACTCTGGGCTGGGCCTAAGACACAGTCTGAAGTGAGTTCTATGCCATCTGGGGGCTCAGACGCTGGGGTCGAATATGTCAGAGGTTAACTTGTGATTGACGCCAACCTTGGCCAAATCTGGGTCGGACTGCTCTGTGGGTACCTGGGAGACCACGTGCTCAGGACAGGGCTCTTTTGTGTAAAGCACCTTGGGAGTTTCGCCAGTGACCTAATGCCCATGAGTGCCCTCTGGTTGAATAGGTATTCAGAGGCATGAGAGAAAGGTGTGCCTGGGTGGGTACAGGTATCTGGGACTCCAGGTTAGACCCTGTCCATCACGACGCTGAAGATCCATCTGTCCCAAGTAGGGTAGGGATATGAGAGTGGCATCCCTGAGAGAGTACCCTGGGCTGAGCATCACCAAACAGCTAACCCAGACCCCACCATATTGCCATGGAAAAGTCTCACAGGAAGTGACACCCAGTGTTGACCAAGGACATCTTAGCACCAGCAGACTCCGGCACCCCCAGGCCCCCAAGACATGACAGCAGGCCAAAAGCCGCAGCCCAGCCCAGAGACAGCACCTCCACACCAAGGCAGCCACAGCATGAGGTCAGAAGTTTCTTTTAGCCTGACTACTGCCTACAGGGAGCAGTGAGAACATGTGTACACAGGTGTCCACACACGTCCGAGAGCATCTAGCCTCTGAACTTGCACCCCTCTGTTCTACCCTGTCACCCAGTGTGATGCCTGGCACACTGTAGACACTTGGCCAGTGTTTGCTAAATACAGGAAGGAACAGGGAAGAGTGGAAGGGGTGTGTAGACACGATCTCAATCCAGTGGCTTGCTTCTCTTCCAGTTTTGTATGCAGAAGGTAACACGGCATTTCTGGGTAGAGCCAGATCCGGTCGCCAGCTCCATACTAAGCATCAGCTGTAGGAAATAAGAAGAATCTGGGTGGATCTGGGTGGCTTTGCCCTCCATAATCCATCACCTTCCAAGAGACACCCCCCAAGTTCGGGAGAAGAAGGACACGGCACGGGCAGAGACAGCCTGCAGAGCAGACCCCACGGCTTGAAGGGGAGCCCCAACACCCGCTTGGCAGGCAGCTGAAGTTGGACAAAACCAGGTCTCTGTTGCCCCATCTGTAAGATGGCACTAATTACCCAGGCTTGTCCCAAGACTCTAATGACATGATGAGCACGAAAGCCCCTCATTAGCCGGGAGTTCAGACATCATTATGCCACATTTAGGGGATGTCATTTGCTCCTGGCTAGAGCTGAAGAGGAGCATGGGAAGGAGCCAGAAGTCTAATGCTCTTGGCCCACTGCCTATCAGCATCATGTCTGAAGCGGGAATCTTCGTCCTGGGGTTTCTGCCCCTCCTCGTGGGGGCCCAGTGCTGCCTGGTGGGCAAAACCCTTGTAAGTGCCCAGGCATCGCGGCCCTGCAGGGCCAGGGAGCCACTGCAGACACCCATCAACGGCATTGCCCTGGAGGAGGGGTGGGCTTGTGGCTGGCAGCGGAGGGGATCACTGCTCGCACGTGAGGTCTGTGCTCCAGTGACGTCCTGTGCACCAGTGCGGGGAAAGACAGTCCAGGGCTTCTCCGAAAGGCTCGGCTTTAGCCTGCCCAGACTCCTCAAGAGGCTGGCCTCGCCATTCACACTTCACCAGAGAGCAGGCGTCTCCCCCACCACCGGGCATGGAAACATTCTCCACCACGAGCTCAGCTCGCTCCATCTCAGAGTGGTACAGGAATGGGCGGTGATGAACATTAGGAAACAGATCAGCACCTTCAGCCAGCACAGATGATCTGCTCATGTTAGGACCCCTACGTCAGATTCCCGAGCAGATGCTCAGGCACGCTCACTCCACAAGATGAGAGTATAGTGGCCTGGAGGGCACAGGCACCCTGACTGCAGTCTGTAGGAACTATCCGTGTCACTCTGCTCCCATCACTGAGAAAGGATGTGCAGCGTTGAGGCCCTGTGCCCACCGCAAGCCCCTCTCGTGCCGATGGCAGAATCCCCACACTGTCCCAGCGCCCTCCTCACTGGCATGTTGGAGGGCTGACCCACCCCTGCCCAGGACGCCCTCTCTCACCTTCACCACACTCAAGCTCACCCCAGAGACAACACTTTGTAAGCCAGGAGTGCGCTCCCTCAAGCTATGTTTTAAAGGACCCGCGGATGAAACAGTGATATTGGAGGGTTGGCAGGTGTTCACTGTCAGTCTGGAGAAAGGAGACCCGAGCAGCCATAAGAAAACCCCAGTGTGGAACCAAACCCTGTGCGATGTGGCCCCTACAGAGCCCTGGGGAGCTGAGCAGACGTCCCCGTGGCTGGGCTGGCAGGGGACATGTCCTGGGGTAACAGGCCTTGAACTTGCAGTCTGTGGAAGTCACCCTTGACCAAGAAGCACTCGGGATTCAAGGGCAGCCCTAGAGAAACGGTCACTTAGCACCTCCAGACTTGGACCATGCCTGGTGGCCCAGAGGAGCCTGCTTCGCCTCCCCAGACTTTCTCTTGGAGAAAAGCAGGACCCCAGGGCTGTACCTCGCTCTACCCAGGAGATGCTGTGAAGAGTTTGGGCCCTGGGACCGGCCCGGATTCCCTCCTGGAAGGCCACACCGGCTCCCTGGCACATCCTGCTCTGGTCTCTGAAACCCAGGCTGGAGGCGCAGGAGGAGGGGCATTGCACCACTCACAGGAAGTTGCAGATCCCAAAGTGCATTTCGCTGGGAGGTATTTAGGTAAGTTAACTACCCTGAAAATCGGGGGGTTCTCCCAGCCCCCCAATGCCACAAGGCCCTCACCTCACACGGAGCACCACAAACCCAACCACCGAGGTAAGTGCCATCTTTTTTAAATTCAAAATTAATGCATTAAAAAATCATGTTGAGCAAAATTATCAAAATTTTAAATCAAGACAGGCTCTGACCTTGCTCAGCACGAGCTGGCTGCTCCACACTCTCACAGCGCGGAGTACTCTGTTCTCACTGCACCCCCCATTAAATATTCATTGAGGTGATGGCTGGATTGGTTTCTGACCCCACGAGGGCAAGGGTAGCGAGTGCCACTGGTCTTTGTGCGCTTGGCACCTGGCTTAGAGCTTGGCGAGAGGTAAAGAGGGACCCAGGAAACACAGAATGAGCATCCTAGATGGAAGCCAACCCCGAGAGCTGTTCTTTGCTCAGATGCCAGGGCGGGCTCCTTGCCCTGGGGGACTCTCCATCACTGCCACCCTGCGAGCCCCTACCTTCCGGCAGGTAGGAGCCAGGCCTGGGTCCGGAGGCCCCCTTTATTGCCGTTTGTGGAAAGACAGATCAAGTGCGGAGCTGATGGGATTCGAAACAATCAGGCAGGACCTGGACCGCGTGTGACCGATGTCCCACCCCCGCCCAGTGGCCGTGGGAGGGTATGTCCTGCCATTTCAGGCACATGGGTACCTGGGCTTCTGCCCCTCAGGAGCCAGGTTGGATCCATTCCAAGACGGTCGCTCACTGTCCACTTCTTCACAGAGAACATTTCTCTTTCTAGGAAGTTTAACTGGAGGCGGGTCGGAATCACAGCGTACAGGGTGAGCCTGAAAGCGGCTCAGACACAGGCAACTGCTAAATAAAAATCTCCAAATAGCCGTGCTCTATTTTTGCAATTTTGCATGTTCTTTGAAGGAAAAAAAGATGAAGAAGTACAAAGTGTCTCCCTTTTTTCGCCTGACCTCCCAGTGGCAGGAGACGCAGGAAGGGAGGCCAAGGGTAAGGGAATCCCCACACGGGCAGCCCTGCCCTGCACTTCTCTGTATCCACCCATCCTGTCCACTCTGGCTTGGAGGGTGGCTATATCTCTCTGCCTCAGAGCACGGAAGGGGGGAAGCACCCCACGTTGTCACCACCCACCCCACCCCCAGCTCCTGGGAAGACATCCAGCTGGAGAGCCGCTCGTGCACAGCCCCCGATGCCAGCGGCCCAGTGTTGCCGGCTCCCGGGGACCCAGGCCAAGCCAGAGACCAGCCTGGGCTCATTGTTGAGGGCAGATGGATGAGGAGAGAGAAGCAACACACGGTTTGGATTCTTTGTGAAAAACTCACAAGCCCTGCCAAAGGGTCAGTCTCCCTTTCAGAAGGAACATTAGGTGCCATTTTCCTGCTGGAAGCCCCATAAATCCCCATGCCTCCTCAATATACAATTCAAAAAAGGCCTCAGAATTGCCATTGCTGTCATGCTAAGCATTGGAAAGTTCTGCTTGACCTTTTATTAACATTTTTCTAAACCAATATGTTTGGTGTGGTGGATTTTTTTTTTTTTTTTTTTGCTACAAGCACCCTGAGGAATTATGAAAAATACTTTTTTCTGTAGTTTATCCCATATGCACTTAATAGGCTCACAAATATAATACCATTATAAAAAAGAAAAACTGCCAACTCTGCTAAAAAAATTGTCATAACACTAAATTATTATATAAATATAAAAGGAGTGTGTCTGTAAAATATTCACTCAATGAACATCCCAAGGTGATGGTTTTGCTATGTTGTTTTTATTCCTGAGAGATCCATAACGCATTTGGATATGCCACATGTCACCACATGAATCAGGCAGTTAATGCATGTGTTTTTAGAAGCGGGGATGTCTTCCCAATAGAATGTGCTATAAAAAAATGTACAGATCCGGCTGCTTTGTCTGATAGGCATAATTTAATGTCTTGCTTATAATACTGCATCTTAAGGAAAAATACACACTGTCCTATGTAGTTATTTACAATATATTGCTAAGTCTATGCAAATATGTTTCCCCGAGCCCGGGATTATATAACAAAGGTCAACAATGTTTGAAATATTTTGAAGCATATTCCCAATATGCTTAGTGTATGGTGCTAATGTCCAACATATGCACATATATCTTAATATATTTCCAGATATTTCTGTTCATTGTTCTTTCCATAGCTTCCCGCAGAATACTATTAGAGGAATGTTTTCTTCTAAAGAAAGCCAAACATTGCCTATTCATCTTGGAAATATTTATTAAGGTGGCTAATTCTGCAGTCCTTAATATTGCATTCGAATGGAGGTTGCTCGATGCCACTGTGGAAGAGAAAAAGATAGAAGCCAGTTCAATAATGCTGAATAGAGATTCAATATGTGAAAAAATTGAGCGCACACCTATGTGATCTTATTTTTCTGCTTCAGATTCCCAAATCAGGCAATTACGCTTAACCATCATTCATGTGCCTGTACATACACACACACACACACACACACACACACACACACATACACGTGCACACACACACACACACATACACGTGCACACACACACACATGCTTGTGGTTTGGTCTACACAAAACCAAGATTACAAGCCACACCTCCTACTTCTACCTTCCAAATATTGCAATTTGGGGCCTTATTTTTCTGAGGGAAATTTTGTGATCACATGTACATTTCATTCAGATCAGTTTCTTTTTTGGGGTGTGAGGAGGTCAAGGTATCACTCTATAGCCCAGGCTGGAGTACAGTGGCACAATCACGGTCTACCACAGTCTCGACCTTCTGGGCTCAGGCAGCCTTCCACCTCAGCCTCCTGAGTAGCTGGGACTATAGGTGTGCACCACCACACCTAGCTGGTTTATGTTATTTTTTTGTAGAGTTGAAGTCTCATTGTGTTACCCAGGCTGGTCTTGAGTTCTTGGCTCAAGCAATCCTCCCGTCTCATCCTCCCGAAGTGCTGGGATTACAGGCGTGAGCCACTGCACCCAGCTCAGATCACTTTCTTAAGGAAACAAGGTTTGGCTAATTGCACAAGGGTGGAGGAAAGGGTTGTAAAAACCAGACCTCCACTGTCCAAGCCATGTCCAGAAGAAAACATAAAAGAAAGATTTGTACCAAAGGTATTAGTCCTCACTTCTGTCCTCCGTTCCATGCTGCTCCCTTATAGTCTCCAATGATTGGGTTGAAGCAAATTAAGAAGACTACACACTCACCCGGACACCAAAACAAGTCACTGATGACACTAAAAAGAGGCCAATTCTAGGAAGGGATGCTCATCCCTGGTGTATGGACCATACTGGACTGGGCAGCTGGCTTTTCATGTGTGTGCTGCTGTGACACTGTGTGGCTGCCCCAAACTCTGGGCCTCGGCATCTCTCAGAGGTTCACTCTGGCAGCTTCAGCCCACCCTGGTCTTTAGGGTCCCCCAAAACCCTCCCAACTAATCTATTTTCTGAGATGCTGCAAATATCACCCATTTTCAAGGGCTATAAAGTATGTCTAGATGTGGCTAAAGAACTGGTACCTTTTATTAGAAACCTTTTCCATATTATCAATCCAGTCAACCACACAGCCCACCTGATGAAGATTTGGAAAAGAGTCAAAGTTGTGAAATCAACCTTTCTCCAGCGGATGCTCTGCACTCCCATCGCCTGCAGAAATGAGTTATCCAGAGGCTTCTTGGACAGAGTGCTCTCAGGAAAGCAATCATAGACACAGAATGCAATTCTCCTCATGAGAAGGTCAGCTCTCCTTTTTCTCCAGAAGGGAATGTCATTACCATTCATTGCTCCAAATAACCCTCTAGCTTGACTCTGGCCTTGGGGTTCGAGGAACCCCAGTAATGATCCCACATACGTGGGGGAGATGGAGTGATAGGCCAATTCGCATGTATACCAAAGACAGCCCCTATTTCCCCCTAAACTATAAACGGTTTCGTGAAGCATTCCAGAAGGTTTTGAGGAAGGGTTTTCACGAGGGCCAAGAGAGCTATGAGCATCTTTGTTCTCCCACTGGAAACTCAACTGTATATAAGAGAGAGCAAATGTTAAATCATTTAAAGAGAGCTATTTTTCATAGTTTCCAGTACATAAATGTGTTTCAGTACATGTTATTGTAAAATAGTGTCCCTACTTACGTTCTTATACATCTGTTGTTGTGTTTACTCATCCTTTAGTTCTGACTTTTAGAAATAGCAATAAATCTATTTTTTAATCCCCTCTCCTGGTGACGGATTATTCATCACTAAAAGGGATGGAGGGAAGTCCGTGTGAGGAGTGATCCACCCTCCAGAACAAGCTCCACTGTTACAAGACAAACAGGGTCTAGGGAGATTCCTCTTTTGTCCTGGGTAGTTTATGCAAACTAAATAAGGACTGGGTGGCAGCTCAAATAAATATAAATTACCCTCTAGTGGAAACTCCGACCACTTGTTATAGTCAATTTCAGCAAGGAGGAGCCAACGGTGACATCTACACAAACAATACAATCCGTTTCTATACTGCATCCCTAATGCGAAGATCACAAATGGCTGCATGGAGCCTCAGTCATCACTGAGCCAAACCGAAGAGGAAGGGAATCCAAAAAGGTAGAAGGAGGAAGAAGAGGAACTGCCACTTCTGGACCCTAGGAAGAACAGAGGAGTCACCAAAGCAAGTGCCTAGCGAGGTGTGTAAGGCAGGATAGGGCAGGCATGTGCTGCTGTAACAAACAGTTCCCAAATTCCAGTAGTTTACTCTAAATGTTGATTTCTTGTGCTGAGAGGTTAGGAGACTCATAAGAGCAGCTGTCCTATATTCCATGTGTCTCAATGATCAGGCTGTATTGATCTGTGGTTCCTGCATCACAGCCAAGGTCTCTGTGATTGCCTGGGCAGAGGAAGCCAGAGAGCCAGGGCTAGTCACATGAAGGCTCTTCTACACTTTTGCCTGGAAGCAGCCCTCTGGCCAGAATAAGACAAGCATATTTGCAAAGGAGCTGGAAACATGGGAGAACAGGTGGGAATGTTTGGTGATCATTGCTATCTCGCTATCTCTATCACGGGGGACAGACCAATTCACAGAGTCACAGTAATCGCACAGCCAAATGGAAAAGGAAGACAATCCCCGAGCAGAATGCATAATAAAGAACCCTCTAAGCACTTTCCCTCAGCTGTGTTGTGTTACAAGTTTGCTCCCTTTGTCTACAACTGAACTGGGCTTTAAATGAATTCCCTGGGCAAAGGGATAGAACAAATTTAACTTTCTCCTCTGTAAAATGAAGGTACCAATGCCAATCTAACAAGTTACCATGAGGATCTAAGACTCTGTGCATCTGTAAACTGAGCACTATTCATGCACACATTTGTGTTGGTGGAAGTAACAGTTACAGCTATTTGGCCAGCATTTCAGCATGAGGGAACAGGGATGCCCTGGTTCAATGACTAGGACTTAGCATCCAGAGTGGTCAGATGACTGACATCCAGTTCTGTCTGATGTCTAGCTGGTTGCTTTGGAAATCACTTCTAGTTTTAATGCTTTCAGATCCACATTGCTTTAGCATCTCAGTTGGTGATTTGCACTTCCCTATTTTATGACTAGTGGTTCTTACCCTAGACTATTGGCTGGAAATTTTTTAATGAATTTTTTAAGATATCTATCACAGGTATCTTACAGCTGGGATTCCCTAGCAAGTGCTTAGATTTGCACTTAGCTCATGGTCAATCTTGTTCATTTTCCTGCACTCGAAAGTGAATTCTAATGGATATATGACAGGGCCACAGGGTCCAGTTATTTTTCCAATGATGTAATGCCAATTTTCTTATTTTTGGTTAGCCATGTATAGCAAATTATCCTCCCTAAAAGCCTCTTGACATCTTATCATCGCTGGATCACGTTAGAAATGGCCAGTTGTAAACAACACCAACTTGAGGCTTGACAAAAGGAAAAATAGAACCTTTTTGTTGGGTTCACATGGAGATGGCATGCCATGGTAGAGTGGAAGAATCTTGACTTTGAACTTGGGTTTCAACCTCAACACTGTCTTTTGCATACTTTGCCTTAAACAGATGTTACCCTCTCTTTAAGCTTCCCCTGGTAGGGAAGATTCCTTATGATGACATGCCAAGGACTAGGGCTTCGTGGGTACTGAATGCTCAGAGAGGTCTAGTTCTCTTTCTCAAGCTTCTGATGACACATTCATCATGGGATGCCCAAAACCTGATAGGACTATGCCCGTGTAGGTGTGTGGACAAGTTGATGCAGGGAATGGATAGGAATAGTCCCCTTTTTATAACTTTCTTTTTTTCAGAGACGAGGTCTCACTATGTTGTCCAGGCTAGTCTCGAACCCCTGGGCTCAAGCAATCCTCTTGCCTCGGTCTCCCAAAGTGGTGGGATCACAGCATGAGCCACCGTGCCCGGCCTTTATAAATTTCTGTTGATAACATAGAGCTGTCTCCAGAAAGGAGCCACGAGACCCTCTTCATGACTTGAACCATGACCTCCAGAAACATTCTACAAGAGAGCCACACAGTCATGGGCTTTCCTGCCCAAAACACACGACTGTGAGTTTGCCCCTTACTGCAGCTGCCTCCTCCAAGACTATGGTAGGTGACTCCAGCAGTGGGATTGGAATTATTATTGAAATCATTGCTTCATTTTCAGACTGTACCAACCAATGCCCAGTTTAACTTTTTTAACCAGTCTATTGGCTATTTCAACCAAATTACAAAAACACGAAGATAAAAGAATTAGAAATGCTCATTTGTCATGAAAATCTGGCAAGCAGGCCTATATTTTGTGAGCAGTTTTAATATTATACTTTTGTACTTTCCTAAACTAATTTAGCCTACTAATTTTCTATAATTACCTGAATGCTCTTAGCTTCCGCCGGTCAGATGAGTTCCGAGACACTTATATAACCAGCATTAAAAAGATGCATTTAGCGGCTCAGATTGTTAAAGTAACAAAGCCTATAGAATCTGGAGGTTATTGTATTCTCCCAAAAGTACTTAAATAATAGCCTAAAATCTGAAGAATTACTTTAATACTTCAATAAAAATAACCCAATTCAAAACATTTTCAAGGAAACAGAGTTCTTTGCTCTAGGCTACCCGAGTAATGGCTGAGAGAAAGTATATAGCCTGTCACTTCTGATTAGAGAACTGTGCCTCTGTGCTTTGAATGAGGGGCATGTCTGGTAATAGGAAGTGCAGATATTAAAGTTAATAAAATAATGTGGAATACAATATATATGAAACTTGACCAAGTAGAGCACAGAATATAACATACATTACCCTGTTCAGTCAACTCCTGTGGCCCAGCATCTAATGACAAGCTTAATTTCTGTTCCCAATGAGAGTACAGCTAAAAATACAATTTCCAGATTAGACAAATATTTTATCCGACTCCCTAACAAACGTAACCGAGAATGGCTGACATGTCTACACAGATGCCCAGCGACCATGAGAAGGAATTACCAGGATTGCAAACTGCTCAGCCTGAAAAGTCTGTGAAACCCCATCATCTTTGAGGTCATTATAAATAATTAGTTGCAAACACAGCGATGTCGAGGCTTCACAGCTGGAAAAGGACAAGGGCGGGTCCATTCCTCTCCTGCCCCGAGAGGCCCTCGGCTCCGTCTCGAGGCCTCCTCAAGCAACTTGGCATCCAGGCCCCTGCACACCCATTATTGCATCTTTCATCTAAAACCCCAACGCCAACCCTAATGGTTTTGTTTTTCGATACATTAACCTTCAACTTGTATTTTCACTATTAAATAACCAGCCTGAGAACCCCCTGGAATTTTTTTTTTCCCGGTCACCTACAAGAAACCACGCAGTCCCCACGATGTGACCCTCTTAAGGGATTTAAAAGCAATTCAATGAGCTAATCTCAGTAAACCTAGAATTAAAGTTCTTGTTTCCATATTTCACTTTCAAAATATTTAGAACTTTGACAGATATGACATTATGTTTTCATTAAAACAGCTGATTTCAAAATGCTGCACTGTGCAGAAACGCCATAAACAGTTTATGATGAACTGCCACGCTCTTAATTAAAACAATAAATCCACCACACAATATTTGCGCAGCCTCCGGTCTGACCTTTGCCTCTTGCTATCCACCACCAAGCCGCGGCTGCGTTCCCAACGCCAGACGTGGAGGGTTTTAAAACATGATCTGAAAGGCACTAAAGATAAAATAAGAGAAAACGTACCATTAGTCTTCGCAGTTATGATTAATTCAGTTCATATTTTACAATCTGGTTATGGAGTAAAACTGCAGACTTTACATCAAGTATTTGCCATTCACTATACCTAATGTATAAAAATGCTTGATATTTTAGAAAATGGCACTGAGCTAATTCACCACAACCCCATGAAGGACAGGAACTGAAATAATAAAAACAGAGAGTGACTCGCTATCCATCTGAGGTGACGAGCGGAGCTCACTGGTTGGATGGTCAACCTCAGACAATAAATTGCAGCCCCCTGCACCACGCCACTCTTATCCCTGTGCTGCTAGATTTCAGATTAGAATGTTTCCTAAATCTCTCCCGTCTACTCCTGGAGCAGGCAACAAAAGTGTTAATTACCAAGCAGTAATGACCAATAAATGTGTTGCAGTGGCCGGGAGTCACCAAGCTCACCTTGGGCCCTGCCAGCTCCAGGAGTAGAAACTATTCTGAGCTGGGTCCTGCTCACTTACACCTCTTAGAGAGAAAGCATTGGCCTGGCTGGAGGCCATTCTGCAGCCACTCCCTGAAGGGATGGACAGCCAGCACCTGGCCAGAAGAAAATGGCCCCAGCTGTCATTGGAGCAGAGACACTGCAGGAAGGGGAAGAAGTTTCCAGGCACCTTGAGGATACGCAGATAAACCCCAGGTCGCGGGCAGCAGGTACCTCTGGGCACCTCCCCAACACACCTGACATTAGCACGTGTCTCTGGGCCCTTTCTCGGGCCCTTACCTGCCTTGCATTCCCTGTCTTTCCTTCTCTCCCTCTCCACTCGCTCCACAGCCATATGACAGGCACATGCACGCTACACATGGACATGTACAGAGCTGGGTCCAGCAAAGCCCCTCAGGCTGGGGGACTGGAGGCTCTCAGTCCAGGATCTGGGTTCATTCTGCCCATATCTAGAAAAGCGGAACCCCGGATGGGCCACCTCCCACTGTGAGAGGAAGACCCCCACCTTGGACTATCTGGCTCTGGCCTTTACTCACCTTGAAAATCTCATCATGCCTGCCCTGTCCAAGAGCCTCTCTGCCCTCCAAAGGCCCCTCCCAGCCCATGCAGCATTGCCAACTTAGAGTTCTCACCTGTACCTAAGCCCTGGAAGGGACCAATGCTATGCACCCCCGCCACAGGGCCTCAGAAGCTGAACTCTAGGGAAAGATGCCAGACTGAGCTCCCAGAACCTTTTTCCTACCTGACCCTAAAGACATGCCTCAGTCCTTGTTTAGCTGGGAACTCTGTCCCGGGCATCCTAGGAAGGAAAGGGTCCTACAAGAAAGCCGGACTCTGGAAGTCCCTGAGCACCATCCAGATTTCCTGTGCCCACCTGCCCTGCCCAGATGCAGAATGGCCTCCTGCAGAAGCCACCACTCAGTGTCCTTGTCCTTTGGATTAAGCATCAGAGTTGGGTAGGGCCCATCCAACTCCCAAAAGAGGGTGCCCCAACAATCAAACCTCCCTCTCCCCTCCCAGCTGCCCCCATACCCAGATACTTGGAGAAGAAGGAGCATGCCCAGACACTAGGCACCTGCCATCCCCCACCAGTGCCATGTGCCATATTTTCCCATTGTGCAGCCCACCCTTGCGGACCAAGTTTATACCACATGCATCCCTGTGGTCACAGTTGGCCCCTACCACCATCTTATGAATACTACCATTTTTTTAGAAAGCGAGTGGTCCAAAAGAGTCAAGTCTCCATCCTGAAGTCATCCAGCTAGTTAATAACAACAGAAAATCCACATCTTCTGCCTTTGGGGCTAGTTCTCTCTCATGTTAATGTCTCCAGCACACTGTGCAACCCTGCTTTGGGGCAAACGCTTGAGTTCCTCAGACTGAGGCCTACAGCTATATTCTTGGGGGTCCATAAGTCTTTCTAGTAATTTTTAATTTTTTAGTGTTTTCACTTAATGCGCCCATCTAAAAGAAACAATGAATATGAACAAATTCTGGATCACCTGGATGACCAACCACCACATAATTTCCATGCCAGGTCTGTCTTCTGTCATGAGTGTGGCGACGTACAGACATACCTTGTTTTATTGCACGCCACTTTATTGCATTTTGCAAATATTGTGTTTTTGACACATTGGAGGTCTGTGGCAACTCTGCATTGAGCATATTTATCGGTGCCATTTTTCCAACAGAATGCATTCACTTCATATCTTTGTGTCACATGTTGGTAACTCTCACACTATTTGCATTGTTATTATATCTGTTATGGCGATCTTTCTTCAGTGATCTTTGATGTTACTAACTTAATTGTTTTGGGATGCCATCATGCACCGATATAAGAAGGCAGATTCTACCAATAAATGTGGTATGTTCCCCCATGTCTCTCCCTCTCCTCGGGCCTCCCTAGTCCCTGAGACACAACAATATTGAAATTAGGACAATTAACCCTGTAATGGCCTCTAAGCATTCAAGTGAAAGGAAGAGTGGAATCTCTCACTTTAAATCAAAAGCTAGAAGTACTTAAGCTTACTGAGGAAGGCAAGTAAAAAATTGAAATAGGTCAAAAGCTAGGCCTCTATGCCAAAAGTTACCCGAATTGTGAAAGCAGAGGAAAAATTCCTTAAAAAATTAAAAGTGCGCTGGGCTCGGTGGCTCAACCTGTAATCCCGCGCTTTGGGAGGCTGAGGTGAATGGATTGCTTGAGCCCACGGGTTCGAGACCCACCTGGGCAACTTGGCGAGACCTCATCTCTACAATAAATCAAAAAATTAGCCGGGCATGGCAGCGCACACCTGTAGTTCCAACCACATGGAAGGCTGAGGTGGAAGGATCACCGGAGCCCAGCAGGTCGAGGCTGCGGTGGCCATGAGCATGCCACTGCACTCCAGCCTGGGCGACAGAGTGAGACTCCAACTCAAAAAAAAAAAAAAAAAATTAAAAGTGCTACTCCAGTGAACACATTAACAGTAAGAAAGCGAAACAACCTAATTGCCTATATGGAGAAAGCTTTAGTGACCTGGATAGAAGGCCTTTACAAACCAACCATAACCCTCAACCCAAAGCCTAATTCAAAACAAGGCCCTAACTCTCTTCAAGTCTGTGAAGACTAAGAGGTGAGGAAGTTGCAGAAGAAAAGTCTGAAGTTAGCAGAGGCTGGTTCATGACACTGAACCAACTGAAAAAGTCATTTCCATGACAAAAGTACTAGGTAAGGCAGGAAGTGCTAATGGAAAAGCTGCAGCAAGTTATCTAGAAAGTCTAGATAAGGTCATTGATGAAGGTGGTTACACCAAACAACAGATTTCCAATGCAGACAAACAGTCTTCTGTTGAAAGAAGCTGCCATCTGGGACTTTCATAGCTAGAGGGGAGAAGTTAAAGCCTGGCTTCAAAGCTTCAAAGACAGGTTGACTCCTTTGTTAGGGACTCAAGCAGCTGGTGACATAAAGTTTAAGTCCATGCTTGTTGACCATTCTGAAAATCCTAGGGCCCTTCAGAATTATGCCTGTGCTCTATAAATGGAACAACAAAGCCTGGGAAACAGACTCCAGCAGAGGAAATAAAAGCAGCTATGGCGGACATAGCAAGAGAGCTGAAATTAGAAGTAGAACCTGAAGATGTGATGGAATTGCTGCAATCTTACGATCAAATTTGAATGGATAAGGAGTTGCTTCTTATGGATGAGCTAAGAAAATAGTCTCTTAAGATGAAATCTAATCCTGGTAAGGAGGCTGTGAATGTTGAGATGACGACAAAGGATTTAGAATATCGCATAAAATTCATTGATAAAGTATCGGCAGGGTCTGAGAGAACTGACTGCAATTTTGAAAGTTCTACAGTGAGTACAATGCTGTCAAATAGCATCACAGGCTACAAAGAAATCTTGTATGAAAGGAAGAGTTAACCAATGCACCAAACTTCATGATTATCTTTTTTTTTTTTTTTT
>NW_007248527.1:776442-785168 GCF_000164805.1 Carlito syrichta
AGAGATGAGGTCTCGCTGCCCAGGTGGGTCTCAAACCTGCAGGCTCAGGCAATCCACTCAACTCAGCCTCCCAAAGGCGCGCGATTACAGGTTGAGCCACCGAGCCCGGCTATCTTATTTTTTTTAATTGCCAGTCACCCCAGTCTTCAGCAACCACCACCCTGATCAGTCAACAGCCATCAACATCAAGGAAAGACCCTCCACCAACAAAAAGTGTTACTCGCTGAAGGCTCAGACAATCCTTAATAATTTTTGGCAAGGAAGTATTTTTAATGAAGGTACGTACATTTTTAGTCATAATGCTACCATGCACGTAAGACTACAGTATAGTATAAACATAACTTTCGTATGCACTGGGAAACCCAAAAATTTGTGTCACTCACTTGACTGCAGTATTTACTTTCTGTGGTGGTCTGGAACCAAACCTGCAGTGCCTCGGAGGTATGCCTGTACACTCTTTTAATCATCAAGGACTCAAGGTGTGGGGGCAGAATCAACGTGTTACAGATACACCGCACTGGAGTTGAAGAAAGGCTAAATGGAATCATAGAATTCTGCTCATGGAAGGGTAAGCACTGCATTATTCCAAACTCGGAGTGTGAAGAGGGGAGTATGTGCTCTAAAAGACTGACCTGGGATATGTCACAAGCCTATACCTTTCTCTGCCGGGTCACCTCTCAGTCCACGTGAGTACATCCAGGTGGACAGCTGGAACCTGCTCTTCCTGGTCTCCCTCCTCTTCTCTCCTGCAGCTCCCTTGGCCTCCTTCCAACCCTGAGCAAGTCCTCTGGATCCATGCCCCACTCTGGAGGGGCAGGGGCAGAGCTTTCAGATTTTTAGATATCTCAGATTCTTCAGACAGTATCAATGGCTTTTTCCTGCTCATCTTGACGGGTCTGGGAGCATAACTTTCATGTGTTGTTATCCCAAAGACTTATCTTCTCTTTATTGGTTCCCCAGGAAGGAGGGAGGGGTGCAAAGAAAGAAGAGAGCAAGGGAAGCAGAAACCCCTGTCCTGTCACTGGGGATGGTCCAAAGTACAGAAAAATAGTGAAAGAACCGAGTCAGTCCCACCCACGCCTCACCCTCAGGTTATGGAACCTTACCAATCTGGAAAGAACCTGGATCATATTTGTCACTTTCAGATTTATGTTGTAAGCTGTAGCTTAGTTGCAGCAAAACAATGTCATCCTTTCCGTTCAGTAAATGTTCCTGTTTTCAGTTGTATTGGTTTTGTAATTTTGTTTGTATTTAACTGGTAAATGTGGATTGGTTTTATAGTTGTATAAAAGTTATAAACATAAGGCATTTAAATCTACTTTGGTAAGATCTATAATAGGGACTATTCCAGTCTTCTCTACTGAGTGGTTATGAGGAGTACATGAAAATAATGCAGGGAAAGGTGTTTAACACAGGGCCAGGCACATGGGAAGAACTAGGAAATGCTATCAAATTTTGATCTCATTTTATGATACATATTTACAACAAAAAATAATTCAGCTTATTATTGAAGGTCTGCAATTTTTTCTTAATAAGTCACATGAATCAAACTTGAGGAACAGCAGGCTGAGCCACTGTGTCTTCGGGAGGCCCAATGAGGAGACAAGTTTATGGTCTAAAGACCGAGCAACGATTATCTCACAGACATACACAGCACGTCGGGAAGAATACTGCATAAAGACAGCAGGTAGACCATGCACAAGGGTGGAAAGAGAACAGAAAAGCAGGGTAGGGACGGACACTGAGAGTAGGGAAGAAATGTTCTCACTCAGCTCGTGGCTCAGGCATGGCTGAAACCCCGTATCTGGGAACAGCCAAACTTCCTTACTCAAACCCTGACGCACATCTGGAATTTCCTCAGCACTTCTCCTGAAGCATCTGGGTGGAGTGGTGGAATTCTCACCTCTGAGTCTTTCTGCCCCACCTGCCAGGAACTCTACCTCTGCTCCCCACCCCCACATACCTGATGAAATTCCACCCATCATCCCAGTCTCTCATCACAGGCAGGGAACACTTAGGTCGAGGGGGAGCTGGTGTGGAAGTCTCCTCATGGCAGGCCATTGGTAGATTCATATATGGCCAGGCTCGGTGGCTCAGCCTATCCTCCCAGCACTTTGGGAGGCCGAGGTGAGTGGATGGCCTGAGCCCACGGGTTCGAGACCCGCCTGGGCAACTTGGCGAGACCTCATCTCCACAATAAATCAAAAATTAGCCAGGTGTGGTAGCGCACGCCTGTAGTTCCATCTCCTTGGAAGGTTGAGGCGGAAGGATCACCAGAGCCCAGCAGGTCGAGGCTGCGGTGGCCGGGAGTGGCCACTGTACTCTAGTCTGGGCGACAGAGTGAGACTCCAACTCAAAAAAAAAAAAAGGTAGATTCATATAACCATTTTTCACCCTCCACTTCCTGGCTATCAAAGCAGACTGCAGGGTGGAAGGCCCACACCCCGGAGGGTGGGATCCAGCTCTGTGAAAAGCTTGACATGTTGAACCATGAACTTGCCCTGCACCTACTTTGGATGACAGGGAGGAAGGAAGGAAGAGTAGAGAACACAGATGTCTCTAAGGGGTGTCTAAGCTCCCTTCCCTTTTCCCTGACTCTCCCTTTTCCACCTCCTCCTGCCAGGGGAGTCTTTGGTTTCAAGGGTGGAGGTGCAGAGGGTTGGCCATCCTCTCTTGCTTTGAATTTCTTCTGAATCTTTTGTTTAGGCCTTCTGCTCTAGGCTGAATTGTGTCTCCCCAAATTCATGTGTCAAACCCCCAGCTCAACCCCCAGTACATCAGAATGTGACTGTGTTTGGAGGCGGGATTTTTAAAGGGGTAATTAAGTTAAAATGGAGTCATTAGGGTGCACCCTGATCCAGTATGACTGGTGTCCTTAAAAGAAGAGAATAGGCCGGGCTCGGTGGCTCAGCCTGTCATCTCGCGCTTTGGGAGGTCGAGGTGAGTGAATTGCCTGAGCCCGCGGGTTCAAGACCTGCCTGGGCAACTTGGTGAGACCTCATCTCTACAATAAATCAAAAAATTAGCCAGGCATGGCAGCGCGCACCTGTAGTTCCCGCTACTCGGAAGGCTGAGGCGGAAGGATCGCCGGAGCCCAGCAGGTCGAGGCTGCGGTGGCCGGGAGCGGCCACTGCACTCCAGTCTGGGTGACAGAGTGAGACTCCAACTCAAAAAAAAAAGAGAATAAAACACACACACTGAGGGAAGACCATGTGAAGGCACAGGGAGAAGACAGTCTTCTATAAGCCAAGGAGAGAGGCCACAGAAGAAGCCAGTCCTACCGACACTTTGAACTCAGACTTCTGGCTGCCAGAGCTGTGAGAAACGCATTTCTGTTGTGTAGGTTGCCCTGTCTGTGATGTTTTGTTACAGCAGCCCTAACAGATTAATACACCTGGAACTCCTAGAGTCAAGACCTGACTTGTGTTTCCGCTGTGTTCAGTTGTGCCATCCCTTCCACCGAGCGAACCCTGCCCAGTTGGTCTGAGAAAGATAGGCAAACAATGAAGCCCATATCCAGTCACCATTCCAGCCCCCAGACTGTCCCATGGGGCCATGAGGTCCCTGAGCTGAGCCATGTCTTGTCCACCTGGACCCAGCCCTCAGTGCCAATGTCAGCAGGAGGGACCTAGGGCAACCCCTGAGCACCTGCACCAGGTTGGGCACTTCTTGGCATACATCTCCCTGTGGTGTACTTCCCAGGCTGGCACCGAGCCAGGCTGGGAGCTGGCCCCTGAGTGGGTGTGAGTTCATGCGGGTGGCCAGCCCAGGCTCCAGAGCCCCCACAAAAGGCTCCCAAGCCTCCCCACCACTGCCATCCATCCCAAGAGACACCTGCCTCCCTGCCAGCTCCGCACTGTGGTGCCCAGCCCTCTGCCAGAGGCCAGAGGCACCAGCAGGAGCACAAGGGCTTCTGGAGCTCCGCTCAGTTTTACAGGGGACAAATGGACCATTTCATGTCCCCAAATAACCTTCCAGGAACACCCCCAGATGGAGCCATAAAAGAAGGTTTAGAACCTAGAACTTTTAGAGGGGTTTTTATCTCTGTGAGTGTCTATTGAGTTTTATACCCCTTCAGGATCTCTAGCGGCTGTGGGCAGAGTGGGAAACGGCCTTTCATTAAATGCAAGAAGGCAAGAACAGCGGAGATGAGTTGGACCCTTTGCCCTCTGGTTTTAAGGTGATTCTGAAGAGTTTTAAAAGTCCGCTCCCACAGGAGAGCAGGCAGCGGCCTGAAAGGCAGTTGACGCAATGGGATCCCTAGTGGAGGTCCAGCCAGAGGTCAAGACAGAGGCCTAAAGCCCCCAGTCCTGGCCAAGATCTCCCGAAGGCCATGAGGGGCAGGAACAAGGAGGGGCAGCTGACCTATCAGACGGGGCATGCGCAGGTAACCATGAGCACGTGCGACCACGCGAGCCACACAGACACACGTACACACACACAGAGGCATGGCTGCAGTCACCCCTGGGGTCCTAGGAAGCACAACCTCCGCCCTTCCTGGAACCGTCTTTTCTCCAGTCTCCAGGCCTGCAGCCAGTTCCACCAGGGAACCAGCCTTCCACTGCTGGTCTCTCGTCTCCATTCTTCCCATCCTTGTATTGACAAAGTGCCACTTTCAGAAAAGTGCTCATGGGGTTGTGCCATCACTCCTAACGCCTTGGGCACAACGCCTCCAAGCACGACCAACGACAATATGAACCAGCCCTCCTGAGACACAGACCTCGGGTTTTTCATAAGGTTGAACCAGACTCTGGTGGGCCATGAGGTGTGGCAGGCCTGAGAGAAGAACCCAGCTCACACCTCCTTCCCTGTCAACCCCTGGCTCTGACGTGGAGAGGCGACACTGTGAGCTCAGGAGACCGCAGGACTTCCCACATTTCCCCACCTGCCTCAGATCAGCCCCTCTGTGGTCATCTGGGTGTTAACGCCAAACTGTGGATTTCAAGGCCCCGCGTGCAGAAAAAAAGGCAAGGCTTAGAGAGACAGGGGCAGGCCGTGGTATCACGGCAGGTCTGCAGGACACCCAGTCAGCATATGTCAGAGCAAGGTAGAACAGGTGTTAGGGACACAGGCTCGAGAACTCTGATTCCAACTCCAACATGACTGGCTTGCTGCATAGAAGCATCCGTTTCCTTGTCTGGACAATGGGAGACAGTCACAGAAGTGACTTCCCAGGCCTGTTGTGAGAGGAGGCAACACACTGCACAGAAAGGGCTGAGCGCCCCACCTGGCCTGGGACTCAGATCTACACGTCCACCATCATTGTCCTACTGTCATCCTGGCTGCCATTTTCTCACTCACCCTACATCTCCTGTCCCATGGAAACAATAGCCAGTGACCCATAAAGGGCCCCATGCTTTCCCAAGTGCCGAGCAATCTGAATTGTCCCATCAACCTGTGGAGAGAGAGGTCAAAAGCAGGGGCTTGGATTCTCCTACCTAGCCCCCGCCCCCAGTCCTCCAGCAGCATCAGATCCTGAACCTGGCTGCCCCGTCAGTCTGTGAGCCTTCCCTGGTTCTTTCTCTCACTCCAAGGCCTCTGCTGTTCGAGCACCGCTGTCAGATCATCGTGGGGGCCAAGACAGCCAGCCCTGAGCTCGAGAAATAGTTCCAACCAGGAAGGACACTGGCATCCCCAAGTTCATTTCCATCTCAAAACTCAAAAGTGTTCCAGAGACACCCTTCGCTCTGCCGTGAAGGCAGGTACCTGCCAGGACAGCACCCACGCCCACCGCTCCCCAGACCCTGCATCCAGAGCACCCAGCAAACACAGGTTGTAACTTGAAAGGCATGAAAATCAGGAAACGGAACACTGCTAATTCTCACGGCAGCATTAACTCATTCGCTTGCACATATGGGGTATTTGGATCCCAGTAGGTCTTCTATATATATAACTTATTATACAGTAGGTGCAACTTGGGAGAATTAATGTTGCTATAGGAACATTCGGATCAAGGCTGGCTTCCAGAGTGAAGAGAGAAAAAATAAGTTTTCCTCCTCAGTGTACTTCTCTGTTTTGAGTTTCAAAGAGGAAGAAGCAGTGTAATCGAGTCAGATGAGGCGAGGAGGGGCTTCCCCTGGTGGTTTGGGGAAGGTGAGAATTCCTGGAAGCAGCTCACTGGGGAGAGAAGGCAGAAAAGCTCAGGGCCTGAGCCAAGTGCCCAGGTGGCGAAGAACCCTGGGAAAGAGACTGCCGGGCCCAAGCCCCCACCCGGGCCAGGGCCAGGGCCAGGCTCCGGGTGCCAAAGCTGGAGCGCCGCTCTGGGGTGACCCTCCCCTACAGACAGGCTGAAAGCCCTGTAAATGCTAGCATACAATGTGCTCGCTCCTCCAGCCCCAGGCCCCTGTGTCTCATTCCTTCCCAGGGCTAAGGCAATGGAAATCAGGAGTGAGTTTAGTGGCCGGCATTGGTTCCTGGATAGACTCACCATGAGACACCATCTCTGGCAGGACTGACGCAGAGGATGCGCTGGGCAGTTACCTCCGCCATGGTACGTTATAGCTGAGCTCTCTCATCAGGGGCAGCGGCGCTGTGTCCGCCTGTGAATCTACCACCTCAACTCAACTCTGTTAAAAATCTGAGCATTTGGCTCCCCCATTAGAGGTTTTCCTAATTAGGAAACCTGGATATGCTTTGGATAGGCCCCAAGTGCTCTGAGATGCATAAGCCTACTACTGTCTCCTTTGGGGAAAGCCAGGAGTCCTAAATCGCCCCTGCCCCAGGACATTTCCCACCACATCTGGGGATCTTGGCAGCCCATGGATGCTGTGGTGGTCACAGCACAGACAGACACAACACCCCAAACACACACCCAGGTTGACTGCACCGCCCCCCCGACCAGGCAGCTGGGTCGGCTCCTCCTGGCAGCCTTAGCAGTTGGCAACGTGCTGGGCAGGCGGAGATGGCTCAGAACGGGTTGGCTGAAGGAGTGGATGTTGAGCCCAAGATGGCAGCAAAGAGGGAGAGGGAAAAGAAGAAAGATTCGCATTCCCAGCACCGTCTTCCAACTCCACATTTGCCCACTCTGTACCAGGTGCTCCGTCACACCGTGGGCTACCTAGATAAATGAGATACTACCTCTGCCCTTGAGCTGCTCACAGTCCACCTGGGGGAGAAGAAGAAGAAGCATGGCGACAAATAACCAAGGCCGGGTCTTACTTCTGGTCTCCCCAGGGACCCAGCCTAGGGAGGCCCAGAATAGGCATCCACAAACACCTGTGGAAGGAACCCGAGATGGCAGAGTGGCGGGCACCTGCCCGAGGAGAAGAATGAAACGTACAAAGGAGCACAGCGTGAAGGGATATTCGTTCTGAACAAGGTGGCATCGTCCCAAGGGCTGTGGCCCATTCTTCCTCTCCCACCGACCAGCCAAAGCCTCCCTTGCCATTAGGTATTTCAGACATGTTCCAAAGACTGCGACAGGCAAGGGGCTGCTGCTACCCAGAGCTGCTGTTTCACATCTCATCTGAAGCTGTGTCTACTTTTAAAAACATATACAACAGTGAAGTGGAATATCTAAACGCTTTCCAGGCCAGTCCGCCTGGAGCTCCGTGCTGAACATCCTAACCGCCTGGAGGGGTTGGGTCCCAGAGATGGTGAGGAAACAGAAACAACTCCTCCAAGGAAGGCAGGAGGGAGAGCATTAGCATTCTCCTCCTTCCCGCCTCCCAGATCTTCCACACAGTTAAAATAAAGGTGGATTCGCAGCATCCGTGAGTCAACAATTAGCCAAATTTCATGTGACAGACCAGCAAGGGATAGGACAAATCTAACATGCCCTCAGATATTTAGTTATTCCCAGATGGGGGCAGGCAGGTGGTTAAGGGTTATCTGTTTGTCTAGTCATCCAAAGCCCAGTGAGACTCCCAGCATCACTGAAAGGGACTTTCTTCTAGGGCTCCCGGACCCTCTGGAGCATCCCACACATTGTCAGTCTGCTCTGTGTCAGACATTCTCTTTGTTCCTTTAGCTCACTTTAAGACAAGTGTGGCGTTTTTAATTCTGTCTGTGGCATGATTTTGAAATTAAGCAGTTGGTGTGCTGACAGCTGGTGTTACAACTGGCCTATTCCCTTCCGCCCCCACAAAAAGCCAGCGTGGTGGGTGCACAGCCTTGTAGGAGCACAGGCATGCCTCAAACACCCATCTCCATGGGGGTGGAAGGTCGTGGGGTTGGGGAGGAGTGCTTCCGAAGCATGTGAGGTGCTATGGAGCTGAGAAGGAATGGCTTCTTGCAGCCCTGGGGACCTCCTGGGGTGGGACAGGAAGCAATTGAAAGACATTACACTCCACTTGACAATGCACCTTTCTGGGACATAGTCTGGACCCAAACACACTACCACTGGGACATCTTCATACACCCTTCAGATCACCGGTTCCAGCTAAGTACTGGAGTGCATGGGTGTTATAAGTGAGAATTCTGAGTACAGGGTCTGCTTTTAAAGCCCTTTTCCTCTTATTCTTTTCTCTTGTCCTTTCATCTTATCACAGTGCTGAGACGACCATTAGCCTGGCAACCTAGTTGGGTGAGGGGGTTCAATTTCCCAAAGAGTGACCGTTTCCAGAATTTTGCTTTGTTCCAGGTGCTCAGAAATGGTCCCTGCCAGGCTCGGTGGCTCAGCCTGTAATCCCGCACTTTGAGAGGCCGAGGTGAGTGAATTGTCTGAACCCGCAGGTTCGAGACCCGCCCGGGCAACTTGGCGAGACCTCATCTCTACAATAAATCAA
>NW_007248527.1:785359-810237 GCF_000164805.1 Carlito syrichta
CGAAAAAAAAAAAAAAAAGAAAAAGAAATGGTCCCTAAATACAGAAGCTAATTCAGGAAGGCAACCCCACAAAGAGCTGATTTTATGGCATATGAAAACAACCATGCCCACCTCCAAGCCATAGCCGTGCCAACTGGCTGAACCCAGACAGTCACCCTCTCCCATTCCGCTCTCCACCCTCACCCATCATTAAGCTCCTTCTGTTTGCAAAGCCTGCTAGCTTTAAAGAGTAACAGACAGAAGTTGTCCAACCCTGATGCGTGTGCCCACCACCTCAGGCCTCTGTCTGGCGATCCTTGATGTTGTCTAACTTCCTATATCGGAGGTGCCATGTTGCCTTCTCCTTTCCTTGAGGCATTTGTATCTCCCTCACAATGTAGCCCATTTTTGAAACTAAGCACATGTTGTATATCCTAGACCGAAAGTGGAAGTTTTTAAAATGATTTTTTTTAAGCAAGGCATATTATTCTGGATCTCAGGATCTATACATAAGTCAACAACTCATCTAGGTATCTGATTCCTTATTTAGAATATGATGTTATTCTTTGCCAAGTTCAATAAAGTGCTCACAAGGCCCTTAATCCGATGAATCTTTTTTTTTGGAAAGTAGGATTTATTGAGAGGACAGAAAAGCTTCCAGAGTGGCAGGGGACCTGAGGGGGCTGACTCCGATGAAACTGTTCTTTGCACTCCAAGGAGGGGGGGCTTGTACTCTCTCCTCTTTCTCTCCTTGGTCCACTCTTCCTCTTTCTTCTCATTCGACATAAATGATGTTCCTTCAGGGAAACAGGTCTTTCAGATCCAATGGCGTCCTCCAAGAACCCCTGCTGTATTCCTCGAGAGCGTTTGTCACCCTGTTCTTAAATAATCACGTTCTTGCCGGGCTCCGTGGCTCAGTCTGTCATCCCGCACCTTTGGGAGGCTGAGGTGAGTGGATTGCCTGAGCCCACGGGTTCGAGACCCGCCTGGGCAGCGAGACCTCATCTCTACAATCAATCAAAAAATCAGCTGGGCGTGGTAGCGCACACCTGTAGTTCCAGCTACTTAGAAGGCTGAGGCAGAAGGATCGCCGGAGCCCAGCAGGTCGAGGCCGCGGTGGCCGGGAGCGGCCACTGTACTCCAGTCTGGATGTCAGAGTGAGACTCCAACTCAAAAAAATAATAATAATAATAATTATATTCTTACTGTCTTTCTAACTTCATACAGACAATAACTGTACATTTTTTTCTCCACGACATCTCCCACCCATAACAAGTCTTTGGTGCTTAATAGGTCCTTGGAAAATATACATACATATATATGTACACACTACACACACACACACACACACACACACACACACACACACACACGGAGCATTGGTGCTCACTATTTAGTCATGCACAGAGTTAGGTTTTTAAAAGCAAAGTGGTTGAAACTGACAAATTAAATCTCATCAAAATTAAAAACTTGCTCTGCAAAATCTCTATGAAGAAGATAAAGAGATAAGCTACAAATTAGGAGAGCACAGTAGCAAACCACATCTCCACCAAAGGACTAGTATCTAGAATACATAAAGAACCCTCAAAACTCAACAGTTAAAAAAAAATTAGAAAATGGGCAAAAAATCAGGAACAGATACTTCATTGACATGGATATACAGATGGCAGATAATAAAATGAAAAATATACTTGGCAGTGGGCTTTGAAAAGGCCACAGCTTTATGTTCAGAGATTCTACTTCTACAGATTTCTCCAAAAGAAATAGAAACATGCAAAACAATTTCAGGGTCCAGAATGTTAATTGTAACATTATAATACAATACAGAACCCTTGAAATCCTCAACTTCAAGCCATTAGCTGATCAATTGTGTTTCATCCAAAAGTACCTAAAATTTAAACTCCTTCGGAGCAAGGATTTGTGTTTGGACAGCAGTATATCTCAAATGCCTAGAATAAGCTTCAGTAAATATTATCAGGTTGACTGGAACTGAATGAAGAAACACCCAATCCCACAGAATCGTGACATGGAGAAATGTTCACAATACAGTAAGCAAGGAAAAAAAAGGAACAGATTGTAAGACTATATGTGCATCGTAACCACAGTTTTGTTTAAAGGAAAGAAATATATGTATCTTTGCATATTAAAAGACTACAGCAAAATAAACCAAAACATTAGCAATGGTTATTTCTAGTGAATGGGATCTTAGGGAATTTTTCTTTTTCTTTCTTTCCCTTCTTTCGTTTCCTTTGTGTGTGTGTGTGTGTGTGTGTGTGTGTGTGTGTGGTGTGTGTTCTATGTAGAGTGTTCCAAGTTTTCTACAAACAACATTTATTCTTTTTTCAAACAGAAAATAAGACAGCGGTATTTTTTAAATGGTTTGGAATCCATGCCGAGTTATAGTGATTTCTGAAGCACTAATAGAGTTCCTGGGCGGGGTAGGGAGTGCCCTGCCTCTGGCCACCAGCACCTCACAGCAGTTCAGGTGGCTTCCCAGACTACTGTCATTCACGTGGCACCTTCAGGGTAAACCAACACCACTGGCATCTTGTTTATGGAATATTTGTGTCTAAATTAACTCTTTATTTAAAGAAATTTATTTAGAAGGAATCTCTCTCATAACCATAAAGGGAAATCGGAATCATTTAATAAAACAAAGGGAAATCAGTACCATAAATAAAACAAAACTATACAATACATTATTTTGTTATTGTTTTGATTGGAAGTCTCATTCTTATCACCCTTATCACCAGACTCACAGCCACCGCAGCCTCAACCTGTTGGGTTCTGGCGATTCTTCCGCCTCAACCTTCCGGGTAGCTGGAATGGCAGACTCACACCACCACGCCTGGTTAGTTTTTTTGTGTGATTTTTATTGAAAAGATGAGGTCTCATCAAGTTGCCAACGCTGGTCTTGAACGCCCAGGTTCAGGTGATCCCCTCGCCTCAGCCTCCCAAAGTGCTGGGATTACAGGCTGAGCCACCGCACCCAGCCTCTATTTTTTAAAGTAGCATTATTTAGCTCTAGCTGAATACTGTTGCCTGCAGAAGGTTCTGGGTCTTAGGCTTGCTCGCCCTTTTGTAATAAAGCGAGGTTAGCAAATGTAAGAGAGGTAGGTGTTAAAGACATGTTTGCACCAAATAAGCCTTTCTTCTGACATCATCAGAAGACTCGAAAGTGGATTGAAGGAGCAATGGCATTGGATTCAATGTCATTTATTGCCTTCTCCCTACAGCACCCACCTACATTTCTCAGGCCGCCAACGGTATGCATCCCATGCTTCAGGGCTCATGGGACATCACAGATGAGCCTAACTGAAGCCCCGGAGTAGGCCAGCCTCTGCCACCCCTTTGGGCTCCAAGTCCACCCACTCCAGGTACAGGACAGGGCAGAGGGGGACAGTGGGACGCCCAGAAAGTGACAAGGGACACCAACCTTTCTCAAGCCCTGGGGGACTTCACAGGGCACTCTTAGACCTTCAAGAATGTCTTCCGCCCAAGGAAGGAGTCGTACACAGGGGAAGCAAGTGTGCCTCTCTCTAGCCCTGAAAAGGTGTGAGATGTTCTCTTCTAGGATGCTGGACAGGAAGAACTGAATGATTTGCGGTCATGTTTGCTAGTTACAGACCTAGGAAAAATGATCCTTTTCTTCCTAGAGCATTATGAGGCAAACTGCACCAGCTCCATTAGCGTTAGAAGAAGCATCCATATGAAATTATGGAACTTATGATGGCTTTGTCTGGGAAACTGTTCGTTTCTGATCGGAAGTCCTATTACACATGAATTTAATTCTAAACAGTGTTACCAACAGACCTAAATGATTTACATTTGAAGCAATCTTCTTTCATTATCTCATACCTTGTCGGGTAGGAAAAGATGGATTTTTATGGGCTTCTATGATGAGAAATGATGAATGCCCTTAAATGGGTGTCTTTCCCTACTCCAGCCACCTAGGCATGGGCTCCCATTTCTCAGTCCTGCTTCAGCGGGCACATCTGAGAGCTGAGATCCAAGAAAGGGCACGCAGAAAGAACACTCCAAACTTAAAGTGGGCTCGAAATAGGGGCAAGATTTCCACTTAGGGCAGGAAGACCATTTGGTACCTAACATTCTCTTTCATCTAGTGAGAGGAAAAGAGAGAGAATAAGAGAACAAGGGAAAGGGAGAATTTTCCACTAATAAAACTAAAGACGGTGACAAAAGCTTAAAATTTATAAGAGAAACTATGTGGTTTTAATCTGCCAGGACGCGGGACCAGGGGAAGAGGGGACACTGATCCCCAGACAGAAACAAATCTGGAATTTTGTATCCCACTGATGTGACTTCTCAGCAGGAACAGAGGAGAGGCAAGCCAGGGCCCTCACTCCTTGTGTGATTGCCTTTGGATCCATCATTTCCAAGGGCACCTAGACAATCAGCCTAGAAAAACCATGAAGATAAGGTTTTTAGGTGAACTGCTGGGAGGATACTTTTCTGGAAACTTCTGATCACACACCAGAATCAGATGAGACATTCTTGATGGGTAGATTCTCCTCTCCGGTTTCCTGCAGTGAATTCCTTCTCCACCTAGGGGCAAAGGAAGAGGCCTCTGTCTGAGAATGATGGCCCTTGGGATTGAACAGTTGGGTCAGAAGCCAAGTCACTGAGGAAACAAACACAGGATGAACCGTGCCCAGGACTTTCCCATGGCAGGGGAAGACTTTAGGCCTCATCCAAATCATAGCACAAGTTCCCAACCCAAAAGTTTAAAAAATAAACACAATGCAAAAACTCAAGCGTTCTGATTTCCAAATTTTAGAAAATATGCAAAAGCAGCCTTAAAAAGTCATCTTTGCAGTGTCAGAAATCCCGCTGTCCTCCAGGCCCCGCGTGGCTCTGTAGCCGTGGAGGCACAGCCCTAAAACAGCCAACAGCAAGTAGAGGAACCAGAAAGCAAATTGAGCCGCAGAATGTGAACGGCCTCCACTTGGGGAAGGGGGGGTCATGTCCTTGAAGCAGGGCCCACGGTTACCCTGAGTCCCCTAGACCACTTCTCCCTCCCCTACAGTTCATGGTATCTTTAAAATCAAGGCTACAAACTGCATGAATAGCGAGTAATTCAATTAACTCTATAGTCTGTGATGAAAAAAGGGCCATTTTGCTAGCTCGAGTGGAGCACTAGTTTAACCCTGGTGCTCAGGAAATTCCCAGGCCAGACAGCATATTAAACCAGCTCTTCAACTTAAGAACAATTACTGTCATTTATCAGCCTGAATAGCAATAATGCACAAATCGACAGCTTTCAGGAGGCAAAAAGCTAGCTAGGTGTAATGGTATGCAAAGCCACAGCACTCTACATTTTGAACTGTCTCCATCCCATCAATACATCTCCTACTACCTACAATTTATCAATACAAATGTGGTGTCCAATGAAGGCAAGACCAAGAAGATAAATATGAAGGGGGTGAGGGGGAGAAAAAAAGGCCCAGGAATGTTTGAATTTTAAAATGATGAAGTACAGATCACATTCTTAAAGCATTTTACATGCAATGACCCGATCACATCAAGTTCTCTTCTGAAAGAGGAAACCGAATAAGGGGACTTTTTTTTTACCCCAAGATGGGAGGCAGATGCTGCTCTTATTTCTTTTCCTTTTTCCAGACCATGTCTTTAGCAGAAGTGCATGATCCTTTAGAGCTCTAATAAACGCACTGAAGATAATGCTAATTGTAGTGATGGGTTTTCATAGAGCTTTTTTGCTAATTACTGCCACATCAGTCATTTTATTTCACTTACATAATATCTGCAGAAGGTAAGAAGATCAATAGTATTATACCCATTTTGGAAGAAGGGGAAACTGAGGCATCAGTCAGGCACTAGCGGAGCAAGGGCTGGAACCTGGGTCCGGACTCCCAGCCAGCCCGTCAAAAGTCATCAAAGGCAAAACAAAGGCCACCCAGAAGCACTCGGGAGTGTGCAAGAATTTCAGGGCGCAGTGGCTCAGCCTGTAATCCCGGCACTTTGGGAGCTCGAGGAGAGAGGATTACCTGAGCCCAGGGGTTCGACACCAGCCTGGGCAACTTGGTGAGACTTGATCTCTACAATAAATCACAAAAACTAGCCAGGCGTGGTGGCAGGCCTCTGTAGTTCCAGCTACTTGGAAGACTGAAGCAGAGGGATCGCCTGAGCCCAGCCGGTCGAGGCTGCAGTGGTCGTGGGCGTGCCACTGCGCTCCGGCCTGGGCGACAGAGTGCGACTCCTACTCAAAAAAACAAAAACAGAACAACAGCAACAAAAAAGGACGTAAGTACAGATGGGAGGAGGCACCCCAGGGGTGGAGCAGGACCAGAAGAACGTCGCATTTCACAGCCAGATGAATAGACTCTCAAGTCCACAGTACACACTGACTAAGCTCTTACTGTTTGCTGGCACCGGAGGAGGTAAAGACAACGCTAGCCCAGACCCAGGCCCTGCATGCAGTCTGGCCTCCCACACACCCAGTCCGCCCCAGCACACACAGACATCTTGCTGAGCAGCATCACACAGTTAATGGATGTCAAGGGAAGCCAAGGAGGGGGACCAGCAAGGGAGCAAAACGTTCCTGCAAAGGCCGTGGAGATGGAAGTCCCACCCGAGCTCTTGATGCCAGTCAGGCAAACAAGGACCTCCCAGCCGGTGCCTCAGGGAGGCCTAGGGGTTGTTTCCCACGACAGTCATTTCCATCCTTCACCTTCCAACTATTTCCATGACCCATCCAGGCCCTTCTGTGACCCACCCAGGCCCTCCAGATGGTCCCAGCACAGTGCACATCATCTCAGCCCTAGAAGTCTGCTCTGGTCTCCAACTTTGGCAGGCAAGCTCATAGCCTCCCTATATAGAATATTTTTTCACCAATTCACAAAGGAAAATAGTGACTGGTGGTAAAATTTAAAGGATTTGTTGGCTTGTATGTTTCCCTGAAAGATGAAGCTTTTTTAAAATTCTGCTTATCTTTACTTCCTAATGTAATACCTACCTAATTAAAATCAAACACACAAAAATAAAATGATCATATCTTATAAAAGCACTGAGATAATTATTTGATAAAATGGAGTGAAGGAAAGCCCCGAACAGATTCTTATTTTCTGACATCAAATAAGAATGTGGGTGCAGTTCCCTCTCTTCATAAGAAATTACACCTTGCTCTTACTATTAAATTAGAATATCCTCTTCTCTTCTCTGAAATTTGGCTGCTTTACAATAAACACACAAATCAAAGAGGCATGGGATCCAGACGCCAATTGGCAGACGGCACTATGAAATAAGCACGGGGACACAGGCGTGCGGAAGTGTTACAACCTGTTCCAATCTGCTCCCTGTTCTCCCTCATAACAAAAGAAGAAGAGAGTCCAAACCCTCCTACACACACACACACACACACACACACACACACACAAAGCAAAGTTTGTGAGGTTTAAATAGAGCTAAAACCGCTAAGAAGAAGAGCCACCCAACTGCATAGGACATGGGTTTCTCATCTCACCACGGAGCTGCAATACTTGCCACGTCTTGCCAGCAGAAGAAGGTGTGAACGTGCCATGAGACTGCTGAGAAGTTTGGAAAGGCCTGCAGTTTTGCCAGTATTGTTATCCTCCTCCTCGTCATTGTCATCAGGCCAGAGAAGTTTCCCAAGCACTTGAGCTTGGAATTTTTCTCAGTAGACAAGGGAGGGTGGTCATTAGCATCACCTCTGTCATTCATTGATGAAATAGATTTGGAGATACAGGTGAGGCAGAGACTAGATGGGCATAGCAATTAGGACAGTGTTGGTAGCACACAATAGGCCATCCAACCTAAAAAGGCGTGAAGCAAAAGAGAGCCTATTGACTCATGTAAGTGAAAGATCCCAAGAGTGATCTGGCTTTGGGTAGGGATGAATCAAAAACTCCCCACTCCCCACCCCTCCCACTCTGCTTCTTGCGGTAACCCTCTTTCCCACCATAACACTTGAACCAGCAGGAGAAGATTCCAAACCAAAGCTTAGAACTGAGACTGATTGGCCCAGACTACATTGTCTTGGGTCACGAGCACATACCTGTACCAATCCCTGCAGCCAAAGGGATGGCGTGCACCCACTGGCTTAGGCTGGGTCACATGACCCTTTCTGCAGCCCAAGGACAAAAACTTCACCAAAACAAGTAGGCAGAGAGAAGTATCGTGTGAGCCTCACCCCACAAAACCAGGAAGAGAAAGAAGTCGGGAGGCAAAAAGCAACAAATGTTCACTTAGAAGCATCACAAGACCTGATCTTGGGTTGCACCACAAACCTCTAATTCCATTTACCAACTTACCATACCCAGTGTGCACTCACAGTTTGAGTAGAGAATCTAATCACTTACTTATGTTGAATATCCTGTACTTTCTGCAGCTAGACTGCACATGAGCCCAGCATCACTAGAACTTGATGGATTCGCCAACAGACTTCTAACGATGAGTTTTACATCCACAAGTGTCCAGAATTTTAATAGCTGTCACTCTTGAGTTACAAAACTCAAGCCAAAAGATTAAACAACTCCCTAGTCAAGAACAAAAGCAATGAAGAGAACCACAGGACCATGTCACTTGTACTTTTTTAATTTAATTAAGATTATAGGCCAGATTAAGTGATTGCTTTCTATAAGAGATAGATAAACACAGAGACAGCTACACCAAGATTTAAAGAAACCACTTGGATTTAGCTTAGATATGTTCTTTTTTTGCATTCATTAAGCTGTATTTGTTAAAAATGTAACACATATGGGCAAATGTGCTGAGAGTAAATGTATACCTCAATTCTTATCCTACGGTAAACATATTTAGTAACCGCTATTGAGGTCAACAAATAGAATATTACTGGTGTCCTAGAAGTCCCTCTGAACTCCCTGTCAGTCGGTATGCCCACCCTTCCACTCAAAGGTAACTACCGTCCTGACTTCTAACAACATAGATCAATTTTGTCTGTTTTGGAGTTCTAAATGGGGTCATACAGTGTATACTCTTGTGCCTGGATCACTTCTTTCAAAAGAAAGTCACCCAAATTATTATATCCGGTATAGTTCAGTCATTTTTCTTGTTACTTAATCTCTTGTATGAGTATTCTGCAACCTATGTATCCAATCTATTTGTGATGATCGTTTGAGCTACTGCTGTGAACATTCTTGTACATATGCAGACATTTCTGTTGGGTTTATATCTAGGAGGGAAACTGTTAGATCACATTTTCACAATTGGTAGACAAAGGTAAATCGTCTTCTAAGGTAAATATACCAATTTATGCTCCCAGTAGAAGAAACACCTTCCTGAATATCATTGGCCACTAGTCGTTACTGCTTTGACCAGTTCATCTTTGTTCCTATCTATGACTCCACTAAAGAAGACCACAAATAGAGTTGGGGAAGCAGCCAGAGTTCAGTGTAAATCCTGACCTTAACACTTATTAGCTGTGAGTGTTTCTTTAGAGAATTTCACTTAGCCTCAGATTCCTGATCTGTGAAGGGCCTGTAATCATAATGTTCCTGTAAGAATCAAATTGGATTTTATATACAAAAGTACTTTGCAAACTGTTAAACTAGATACCCGTGTTAGGGATTAGAAGGAAACCGGATCCCTGTGGCCAATATTACAGTCACCAAGTGTTACAATAGAATTCTCTCAGCAACATTTGCAAGGTAGACAATAGCAAGTTAGAAAGATCTACGTTACTTATATGACCTTTGAGGAGTCACTTAATCTCTCTGATCCTCAGTTTTTTCATCTGTGAAGTGAGGATAGTAAAACTTTTCAGAGAGAATCGTGAGGATAAAAAGATATAATGTATCGGGGAAAAAAAAAGTAGTGAGTAGGAAAGCAAGATTGAGAGAGAAAGAGAATCTAAATGTTGATTCCAATATTTACAAGTGCTCAATAATGATGGCCTTTATTAGTAAAAGTCTAGAAGAAATGGCAGATGTGGTTCTTTATGGATACTCATCTTTCATAATGATTCTAAAGTTGACTTTTCTGTCTCAAAATCGCCCTTATTTTTCGTGCCTGTTCTGCCCAGTCAGGGGTCCAGCATGCCCAGGATCTCTGCCATTCACTCTTTAAGAAGAGCTTGTTATTAGAAAAGCATTCGATATGGTAGTCCCAGAATATCAACGCCAGAAGGTACCTGAGAACATACAACCCATTTAATTCATTGTGTAGATGGTGAAGCTGAGGTCAGAAATCTACCACTGTTGGCTGGTAACAGAACCAGAGCTAGGGCCTAGCCCTCCTTACAACCAGCCCAGGGCTTTCTTTAGCAGCTTAATATAAATGTTAATCTGTATCTCCAATTGTACGTAAAAGACTTGGTTCTTTCTTAAAGGCCTTTCAAGCATTAGAAAGGGTAAATCACATCTAATCGACCCATAAATTGAACGAGCCCTGCTAAAATTTAAAGCACAGACACAGACAAAAGCCATCAGCATTTATATTTTTAAAAACTTTTTTTTTAATTGGAGAACTTCTGTTTCCAGCCATGACAGAATAACTGATATGAGACTTACCCTCTTGCCAAAAACAACCAAAAAACAAAACAGATATATGATGCAACTGTTTTCAGACACTGAAAAACAGACAGCACCAGACTATAATTTGGGGGGAAAGCATACACATAAATAAACTCCATTGTTTCTCTAACTTTCAGCCTGGGGGTACCTTTCTGCCAAGGTACAAAGATGGGGTGTCCAAGTGGTTACACTAAGCAACTATTGCACTAATCTGAGGAGGTAAAGATTAGAGACTGTTGAAGTGGGTGAATTTTTGTGAGCAGACTAACAAAGAATAGAGATTTTCACAAAGAGGCCCTCATCGTGGGACTGTGAAAAATGACCAGGATGTGCAATCACAAAGTAAGATTCCAGGAGCCTAGTAGATGTCTCCTGCTTTGGAGCTGTGAATGGTACTATGATACCAGAAGTTATGCTCTACAGAAGGCATTGAAGTTTTGGCTAAGCCAAGGTAAGAAACTTCACTGAAGCACAAAGTCTCCATCTGAGATCTCAAAAAGGCCATACTTTTGGGTTAACAACCGTGGTCTAAAGTGAAGGGAATGCTGTAAGACTAAGTTCAAAATCAAAATAGATCTGAATAACAAATTAAGCCAACACTAACAGAACACAAAGGACACACTAATAATGTTACTGACAGAACAGGTATTAAAACTCTTTAAAGAAAGAAGACATGATTTGGAATCTCCACAGTGCATTATTAACAATGTTCACTATGCACTCAGAAACTACCAGACATGAAAAGAAGCACAAAATATGATTTATAATTTTTTTAAATCATTCAGTAGAAACTGATGCCAAGATGACCCACATGTGGAGATTAGCAGGAAAAGTTCTTTCGAACAGCTTTATAAATATGTGTTCAAGAACTTAAAAGAGAAGATAACCATGAATGAACAGCAGCGATATAAAAAAAAATAAGAACCAAATAGAAATTCTGAAACTGAAGAGCACAATGCCTAAAATGAAAGCTCTGTATGAGCTTAACAAAAAATTAGAGACTACAGACGAGAGTTAGTGAACTTAAGGACAGATCAATCTGAAGAACAGAGAGAAAACATTGGGGAAAAAAAATAAACAAAATCTCAGGGAATTGTGGGGAAAATATCAAGCAGCCCAGCAGATATGTCATTGGAGTCCCAAAAGAAAAGGAAAGAGAAAACACAGAAAAAGATATGCGCAGAAATAATAATTAAATTTTTTACAAATTTTGTGAAAAGTTCACAAGTGTTTGAAGCCAAGAAAGTCAATCAAGCCCAAATGGCACCAACACAAAGAGAACTACACCTAAATCACATCAGTGTCAAACTGCTGAAAACTAAAATAATGGAAAAATCTTAAAAGCCACCAATGAATAAAGACTCATAGCTTACAGAGGAACAATGATCTTAATGACAGCTGATTTATCAGATTGGAATTCAGATCTATAAGCAGGAATGAACAGCAGAATGGTACATCTGTAGGTAAATATAAAAGATGCTTTGCCCTCCTTTAATTTTTTAGTAAAACAATTGTCAGCCGGGGCTTGGTAGGTCAGCCTGTAATCCCAGCACTTTGGAAGACTGAGACGAGTGGATTGCCTGAGCCTGTGGGTTTGAGATCAGCCCGGGCAATTTGGGAAGACCTTGTCTCTACAATAAATAAAAAATTAGCCAGGTGTGGTAGAGTGCACCTGTAGTTCTAGCTACTTGGAAGGCTGAGGCTGAAGGATCGCCGGAGCCCAGCAGGTCAACACTGGGGTAGCCGTGAGTGTGCCACTGCACTCCAGCCTGGGCAACAGAATGAGACTCCAACTCAAAAAAAAAACGATTGTCTGACCAAAAATAGTAACACAATGTCATTGAGTTTATTAAATACTTTTAAAAATACAACACCAATGATCATGCCACTGCACTTCAGCCTGGGTGACAGAGTGAGACCCCAACTCCAAAAAAAAAATGATGACCCCAACTCCAAAAAAAAAAAAAATGACACTAATAGTACAAAATCTAGTTATGTAAATGAATTTTACTGTTGTAAGGGTCTTATACTTTACATAAGTGGTACAATATTAACTAAAAATAGACTGTGGTGAGTTAAGAATACACATTGTAATCCCTAGAACAATCAACTAAAAAATATACAAAGACGTAGAGCTCTTTATATTAAAATGTATTTTAAAGGGATTAAAATGAAACCCTAAAAAATAGTACAATAATGCAAAAGTATTCAGAAAAGGAAGAACAGATAAACACAAATCAGAGATATAACTAGAAATCAAATTGCAACATGGTAGACTTGTAGAGTATCCATCATAAATTAAATATAGTGGATGGAGCCCTCCAATCAAAAAACCCAGATTGCCAGATGGAATTTAAAAAGCTACATCCAGCCGGGTTCGGTGGCTCAGCCTGTAATCCCGCGCCTTTGGGAGGCTGAGGTGAGTGGATTGCCTGAGCCCGCGGGTTCGAGACCCGCCTGGGCAGCAAGACCTCATCTCTACAATAAAAATCAAAAAAATTAGCCGGGGGTGGTAACGCATGCCTGTAATTCTGGCTCCTTGGAAGGCTGAGGCGGAAGGATCGCCGGAGCCCAGCAGGTCGAGGCTGCGGTGGACAGGAGCGGCCACTGCACTCCAGTCTGGGCGACAGAGTGAGACTCCAACTCAAAAAAAACAACAAAAAAAAGCTACATCCAACTAAATGCTGTCTACAAGAGACATTTTATTTTATTTTATTTTTTTATTTTAAAGATGTGGGGTACAATTCAGTGTTAGGTATACAAATGCTCATTATGCAGGTCCCCTTGTTGATGAGGTGTGCTCTCCCTCCCCAGGCAGACTCCCGCTACTGCCAATCCCGCTTCCCCACCCCCCTCCCAGCAGTTTCCTGCTACTGCCAATCCTTTTTTTATAGTATTACGATAATTGTTCAAGGTCCACTTGTGTGATACTCGGTTCTTTGTTTCTGTGAAAGATCACTTTTAGCTTTTCTTTTAATTTTTTTTTACAAGAGACATTTAAAATGGAAATAGGTTAAATGTGAGAAAGATAGAAAAAAGACAATAAGCAAATAAAAAACTAGTTTGACTATGTTACTAACAGACAGACTTCAGAACAAAGAATATAACTACAGATTTTTTTTAAAAGGACATTTTACTGGGCAAAGGACATGAACAGATACTTCTCAAAGGAAGCAGCCAACAAACATGAAAAAATACTCACTAATCATCAGAGAAATGCAAATCAAAACTACAATGAGATACCACCTCACACTTGTCATGATAGCTATCATTAAAAAGTCAAAAAACAGCATGTGTTGGTAAGGATGCAGAGAATGCTTCTACATGTTGGTGGGAATGTAAGTTAGTTCAACATTTGTTGGACAAAGGCTTTTTTTTTTTTTACAAAAAAATTAAGAGAGGGAAAGCAGAGTGGCATTTTCTCAAAGCACTAAAAATTGAGCTACCATACAATCCAGGAATCCCATCTCTGGGACTATATCCAGAGGAACATAAATCACTGTACCAAAAAGATACCTGCACGTGTTTGTTCATTTCAGCACTGTTCGCAACAGTAAAAATAGGAAACTAAGCCAGATGTCCATCAAAAGTGGACTGGATAAAGAATATATGCTATATATACATGATGGAATATTACCCGGCTATAAAGAGGAACAAAATAGTGTCCTTTGTGGCCACGTGGATGCAGCTGGAGACCATCATTCTAAGTGAACTATCATAGAAACTAAAAACTGCCTACCTCACGCACTCACTCCTAAGTGGGCCCTACACACTGGGCACATGAGAACAAAGACAGAAACAACAAATGCTGAGCACTGCTAAAGGGGGTAGGGAGGCATTAGGGATAAAAAGCACACAACCACGCCTTGGGTACTATGTCCTCTACCAGGGGGAGAGGGAACACGCTAGAAACCCAAACCTCACCTGCACACAGTTTATTTATGTAGCAGATCCTCACATGTACCCCACAACTTTAAAATAAAATTTTTTAAAAGGACATTTTATAGCAATAGTGATTTTGTAGTGAAAAAAGGATAATTTATCAGGAAAACGTAACAACCCAAAGTGTGTAGATAGTAAATAACAGAGCTTCGAGATACATGAAGCAAGACCAAACAAAACTAAGGGGAGAATAGATTAATTCACAATGGTTATTGAAGATTTTAACATTTGCCTTTTGGTTATTGATACAACTAGACATATATATATATATGTGTGTGTGTGTGTGATATTTGAAGAACATTATCAATGAATGTGACCTAATTGACATTTTTGGAAAACTATACCCAACAAATTTAGAATGCACATTAGTTTTTAAATATTCACCAAGATAAATCATATTTTGGGTTCACTTCAAGTCTCAATAAATCCGAAATATTAAAATGTTAATGAATACAAGGAGGGACCCCCCCCCCAAAATGGATTAATTTGTGGAAAACAGGTCCCTTGTAGTGCAGGCTTTCCCTGCTAGGTGAGTGTTCTAGGAACCCATCAGTGAGAGGTTGCGTTTAGCTTCAGAGAATTTTTTTTTTTTTTGAGTTGGAGTCTCACTTTGTCACCCAGGCTGGAGTGCAGTGGCCGCTCCCGGCCACCACAGCCTCGACCTGCTGGGCTCCGGCGATCCTTCCGCCTCAGCCTTCCGAGTAGCTGGAACTACAGGCGCGCGCTACCACCCCCGGCTAATTTTTTTGATTTATTGTAGAGATGAGGTCTCGCCAAGTTGCCCAGGTGGGTCTCGAACCCATGGGCTCAGGCAATCCACTCACCTCAGCCCCCCAAAGCACTGTATTACAGGCTGAGCCGCCGAGCCCGGCTTTTTTTTTTTTTTTTTTTTTTTTGGAGAGTCTTTCAACTCTTTTGCCCATTGTATGATGGGCACCTGCCCACACTGTGCTGAGTTTCAACAGTTTTTGACCAAAACCAGCATGATCCTCATGCCCTACCCTCCCTATTTACCCAATCCCAAGTGACTTTTTTTTGTTTCTCCGGAAATGTCCTCAAAGGGAAGTGTTTTGCCGACATGGAAGAGGTGAAACAAAAAACGGCAGGAACACTAACAGGCATCAAAATTGATGAGTTCAAAAACTGTTGTGAGCAGTGGAAAAAGCATCTTCATAGGTGTGTTGCATCGAGTGTACTTTGAAAGTGGCTGAAGTTTAAACATGCAAGAATAAATATATAGTTCTTATAAATAAATTCCGGTTTGGGGGGCCCCTTCATATTTTTTTATCACAATCAAAAAGCTACAAATATATATAAATTCACAACATGCTTCTAAATAACCCATGAGTCAAAGAAGTTACCAAAAAATTCTGAAATATTTAAACTGAATAATGATAGAGGCTGGGTGCAATAGGCCACACCTGTAATCCCAGCACTTTGGGAGGCTGAGGCAGGAGGATTGCTTGAGGCCAAGAATTCAATATCAGCCTGAGCAACATAGCAAGACTCCATCTCTACAAAAAAAATCAAAATAAAAAATTAGCCTGTCATGGTGGCATGTGCTTGTAATCCTAGCTACTCAGGAGGCTGAGGCAGGAGGATCTCTTGAGCCCAGGAGGTCAAGATTGTAGCGAGCCCTGATCAAGCCACTGCACTCCAAGCAAGGTGACAGAGTAAGACCCTGTCTCAAAAATAATAATAACACAACATATCAAAATGTGTGGGATGCTGCTAGAGCAGTAATTAGAGAGAATGTATAGCTTTTAGTGAGTTATGTTAGCAAAAAGGAAAATCTTTAAGTGAGCAAAATTTTTATCTTAAGAAACTAGAAAAAGTAAATTGAGTTTAACCCGGTGTAAGTATAAGGAAGGCAGTAATAATAAGAGGCGATATCAAAGTAAAAAAAAAAAAAAGAAGAATTGAGAAAATTAGCAAAACCAAAATTGTCTTTTAAAAATTTACAAAATTGATGAAACCCTAGAAAAACTAAGAAAGAAAAAAGAGAGTAAAACCAAATTATCAATATCAGAAATGAAAAGGGGAACATCAATACAGTTTCCACAGACATTAAAAGAATAACAAGGCAATATTATAAATAACTTTATTGCCCATATATTTGATAGTTTATATGAAACGAACAAATTTCTTGACGATTTCAATTTCCTAAAACTAACATTAGAAGAAATAGAAAATCTGGAAAATTCAATTTTAAATTTAATTCCACTAAATAGGTTAGTTTTATAATCAAAAATCAAATGGTTTCACTGGTAAATTCTACCAGATATTTTTTTAAAGGATAATCCTAACCTTACATAAAGTCTCTCAGAAAATAAAGGATGAGGCCGGGCTTGGTGGCTCAGCCTGTAATCCCAGCACTTTGGGAGGCCAAGGCGAAAGGATTGCCTGAGCCCGCAGGTTCGAGACCGCCGAGTAACTTGGCAAGACCTCGTCTCTACAATAAATCAAAAATTTGCCGGGCATGGTAGCGTGCGCCTATAGTTCCAGCTACTTAGAAGGCTGAGGCAGAAGGATCGCCGGAGCCCAGCAGGTCGAGGCTGCGGTGGCTGGGAGAGTGCCACTGCCCTCCAGCCTGGGTAACAACTCAAAAAAAAAAAGAAAAGAAAAGAAAGGATGAGAGAACGTTCCTCAGCAAATTTTAGAAAGACAGAAGAACACTGATTCCAAACCTTAAAAAGAAATTACATATTCCTTATAAGTATTGGCACAAAACCTGCTTCCAAAATATTAGCAAATAAAATCCTGTAATATAAAAACAATACAGTAGTCAAGTTTTTCACAGAAGGCAGGTTGGTTCAACAGTAGTAAATAAATCAGTGTGATGCACCATACTAACAGGAAAACATTATCTAACTGTATATCAAATTTTAAAACTATCAAGATTCAACATTCATTTGTGGAAGAAAAAATTTTAACTAGGAATAAAATGGAACTGTATCAATCTGATAAAAGGGCTCTGATAAATCTACAACTAACATTATACTTAAGGGTCAAATATTCAACACTTTCCCCTTAAGATTAGAAACAAGTCAAGAAGTTTCTCACCATGTCTATTCCACATTGTCCTGGAGATTCTGGCCAGCTATAAGAAAAAAAAATCAAAAAGGAAGTAAAGCTGTATTCATTTACAGATAGCGTAGTGGTTTATATAGAATATTCTAAGGAATCTACAAAGAAATTACTAGAACATCAGTAAGGATTAGCAAGGTAGCCAGATAAGTCAGTATACAAAAATAAATAATATTTTTATATACTGGCAGTAGCAAACAATTGGAAATGAAATTTTCTAAATGCCACTTGCATTTTATATTTTTGCATCAAAAGTACAAAATACTTAGAAATAAGCTAGCAGAGTATGTGCACCATCTTTTCTCTGAAAACATGGACAAGAAAATTTAAAGAAGACCTAAGTTAATGGAAAGGCATACGGTATATATGAATTGGAAGACTCAATGCTGATTTACTTTTGCTGGACAACTCAATACTAGACTCAAATTATGACCCTATAGCTTCAATGCAATCCCAATCAAAATCTACAGAATAAATTTTTTACAGAAATGAAAAAAATTATAACAGCCAAAACAATAATTGAAAAAGAAGAACAATGTTGCAAGACTTATGCTAGCTAAATATTAAGCTAGAGTAATCAAGACAAAATGGTATTAACACTCAAGTAGATTCATAGATCAACAGAACAGCATACACCAACACATACTGATTTTTGTCAATGGCATCAAGACCAGTCAATGAGGGACATAAAAGCCTTTTCAACAAATGGAGCTGAAAGAACTGGATAAGCATATGGAGGAAAATAAACTTTAACCCTACTTCACACTATACACATAAAAATTAACTCGAAATAGACTATAAACTTAGGCACAAAAGATAATACTATAAAGCTTCTAGAAGAAAACATAGGAGAATAGTCTCATGACCTGTGGTAGTAAAGGTCTCTTAGAGAAAATACAAAAGGCACTTATTTTAAAAGAAAAATTATTAATAAATTGGACTTCATGAAAGTTACAAATGTCTACTCATTAAAAATCACTGTTAAGAAAATGAAAAGCAAGACACAAAATGGGAGAAAATAGTCACAATTCACATATCTGACAAAATACCTTGCATCCAAAATGCATAAAGAACTCAAGTAAATCGATAATGAAAAGTTAAGCAATCCAATAAAAATGAACAAAAAACTTGAACAGATTTTTCAAAAAAGATACTCGAATGGCCAATAAATGCATGAAAGATGCTCAATATCATAAATCATCCAGAAAGCACAAATTAAAATCACAATGAGATACTACTTACAACCACCAGAAGGGCTGAAATTAAAGACTGAGAATACCAAACGTTGGCCAGAACGTGAAACAGCTGGATCTCTCATACATTGCTAATAGTGATTAAAATGGAACAGCCAATTCAGAACACTAGCATTTTCTTAGAAATTTAAACATATACTTGCTATATGACCCAGCAATTCCACTTTTAGATATTCACCAAAGAGATGAAGATGTGTGTCCGCGCAAATGAAAACGTGTGCCCACACATGTCCATAGCAGCTTTTTTCATGATAGTCATAAAACTAGATAAATGTTCGTCAGTCATAAAACTAGATAAATGCTCATCAGTAGAAAAACAGACACGCAAACTGCAATGTAGTCACACAGTGGAATGCTACTCAGCTAATAAAGGCAATCCCATAGATGAATCCCCGAAACAGTGTGTTGGATGAAAGATACCAGACACAAAAGAGTGCATGGTGTCTGGGTTCCTGTATTGAAAGTTCATGCTCATCTATCATGATAAGAATGACATCAGCGGCTGGTTATGGAATGGGGTCCAAAGGAATTTTCTAGGGTGAGGGAAATATTCCATATCTTGATTGTGGTGTTGGTTCTAAGTGTATACTTTTGTCACAACTGATGAACTTGTTCCCTGTATTCAATTCTTAGTCTCGATTTTTTTAAATGTGAATTCACTTTCTACGTTCACTGAATCTTGCTAATACGGGACTCTGGAGTCTCAATAAGTCTCCCCAATATTTTCTGAAGTTCCCAGAGTATGTCCCGTGTGCTCACAAGAAGCTCCCTTTGGCTTCCAAACAGCCCTTGCTGTTACGGTGGCTTCTGCAGGCTTCGGGGGCTTCCCTGGCTCTCCCGGCCTGGCCTCTCCCTCCTACCACATCATCCCTCTGCGTTAGATCTGGTCCCTGGCACTGAGAAAGTGGCTGGTCATTTCTTTAATCGGGTAACTCACAACGCCTCAGTAGAAGGCTCCAGGGCAGGGTCGATGGGAGAGTGTTGCCGTACCTCATCAGGTTTCTCTGTTGTTGGCCCTTACTTTTTGCTGTTCCACAGATTTTGCTGTTGCTAGTGTCGTTTCTCTGGGAAACTGCTCTGTCCACTTCTTCTTAGACCTACCTTTCTTCCCAGGGCATGTTGGGGCTGAACCAGGAGTGCAGCTGAGCAAGAGACAACCTACCATCCTCAGGAGCACATCTGCCTCCAGGATTCTCAGCCGTCCGAGGTCTTCCTGTGCCACGATGTTCATGCCAGCCCCAGCCCTTGAGAAGACAGAGCATCCCCGATCTTCTCCTTTCCCCATGTCTGGTCATGGATATCCAGGGAGAGCTGGTGTGTTCTTACCTGACGCTATTGCCCTTCCTATTAGACCACCGCCATGAGCTCCTCTGTTCTCGCCCAAGAAAATCTTATTACTCCTGCCTATGATTCCCCAGTTTTAAGTTACGTCTGTCAACCCTTTAGTAAAGTTTGTTCAACACAAGTTTATGTCAGTGGAGTTTTGAGGAAGTGAAGGGAAACCTGTCTGCCCTGCCCACGCGTGGACCTCAGGCCCTCTCTTGTCGCTCAAAGCCCTCCACACGTGAACTGAGTGTTTCCCAAACTTTACTAAAGACTGGGCCTAATAGGAGGGAAGATGAGAGAGAAGGGGGAAAAATTAACATTGAATATCAGATCCCTTGATTCCATCAGCCACCGTCCTCTTTCCAGGAATCTCTTAATTTCCAGGCTGATGGCAAACTGCTCATGTCCCCTATAACTCTGTCTCTCTCTCTCTGTTTCTCTCTCTATCTCTCTCTCCTGTCTCCAGGTTTTGCCAGAGAGATTTGAAAGTAATCAAAAAAGAAAGAAAAAACTCAGTGAATGTTGCAATTTCTGTGCGCGGAGGCCCCGCGGAGGTCCAGTCCGAAGTCTAGGCATCTCAGTTATACCCCATACTCGGGATACCTTCGGATCAGATCTCTAGCTCAGACTTGCAAACACAAGCCACTGGGCGTTAGGAATGGACACAGAAAGTCTCCTCCCCACTTTCCTAGCTCCTCACGTTCAGCCATAAGGGAGATGAAAAAACCGTGGTCCTTCCGAATCTTCTCCTCACCTCTCTGCCCTCGCCTGCACTGAGCTCCCAAGTCAGGCAGCCAGGGCTGGACCTCCTTGACCTTGCAATGAGTTGTGTCTGGGAAAGGTCATCATTCTGGGATGCCAAGAGTGTCCACAGAACACATACTGCTCCCACTTTGCCTTGGACATCCAATGTCCCTATTTCAACGACCGTTCTGTTGATGTTTGTATCGCTGTGGTTGTTCTCATGTCACCACACACTCCATTTAAGAGGATGACTGAGATGATTCCTGATATGATTTGCAACCACATAAAATGATTTCGGCTCAGAGTTCGAATGCTTGGCTTGGGTGCTGGAGCTATGATCAACAGCTGGGTTTTCGCTTACTGACTGGGTGACCTTGGGCAAGTTACTTCTGCTTACTTTGAAATTTCTTGGGCAAGTTATCCCTCTATGCCTCATTGTCCTCATCTGTAAAGTGGGGATAATAACAGGACCGGTCATGGGGTAGTGAGGCTTAAGTTAATTCTAAGGAAGGGTTTCAAACAGTGCCTGGAACAGAGTAAGTGCTATTTAAGTGTTTGTTAAATAAATTCCAAACATTGTATAAATTGTCTGTATGGACTTTAAATGGAGGACACTACCTAGGGAGAGAAAACAAGTTGAAGAAGCCACTCATGTGAACATTTTTAATTGAAGTAAGGGAAAAATTATATTGCTATATACACAAGGTTGCTTTTAGCTTAGTCAACAAGAGCAGAATCTTCAACATGGCAACATAAAATAATACCAAAGACAACATTGAAAGAAAGGTGAATGATAAAATTGGAGTCAAGCAGTCTGAAATTGAGGGCATTCTCTTGGCTCCACTTCCCCTCCCAGTAAGATATACAGTTGGAGGAATGAACACAAGGACATGGGCTCAGAAGCTGCTGGAGTGGCCAGAGCACCCAGACCACCAAGGCTGGCTTGTGGGCAGGACAGAGTGGGGAGGGGCCTTCTTCAGTGTCCTCTTATGAGGCAGAGGGGACCAGACAATCCATCAAAGAATCATAATGCTTAAGCCGCATGAAGTCGTAAAGCCAGCAGTGAAGCAGATTCGCTCCACTGCCAGCCAAAGCACCCTCTCTCTCTCCCTTCACTTTCCCCAACTCCTCCCAACCTGATGGCGAGGCAGAGGTGCTGAGCAGCCCTCCAGCTCAGTCACTGGCAGGAGGGCCCTCCTGAGGGTGGGCTCTCTGCCCTGCCTGGCAAGGCTACAGGTCAAGGAGAAAGCAGTATCATTCATTCACTCCTTTATTCATCCATAAATATGTCTTGAGTGGCTACCATGTGCCAGACCCTGCCCCGGGCATTGGAAACATCAGAGAATCAAACCAAAAATGATCCCAGCCACGCGGTGCTGACTTTCTAGTGAAGGGAGCCAGACAATAGCAATACACATAATACATAAGTATATTAGATGGTATGTTAAAAGGTGCTAAATGCTTTGGTAACCATAAAGCAGAAGGAAAATGGTACTCTTGGGTAGAGAACTGATTGGGCTGCAGAATTTGAAAGGGTGACAGTAAGGCAGGGCAAGGACTAGGGGGAGGAGATCAAGGAAGTGACCGGGTCCCAAATTTAAGGAGGTGCTTACACTCAGAGCCATACAAGCGCAGGATCAGTATGTGAGACCCTAAGAAATGTAAGTGCCTCCTTAAATTTCACGTCCTGGACAACTCATCAGCAACAACTCCTATTTCAGGCCCAAATAGAGGCCTTTTTGAAATTGTGAGGTTTTGGCTAAGACAACCTTTTAAAAAAATATATTGAAGGCTTTGCACTTCCTGATTCCAAAACATACTACATAGCTATAGTAATCAAAACAGTGTGGTACTGACATAAAGACATACAAGGAGGGGCCCCCCAAAAAACTGGAATTATCTTTGGGAGTGCAGACCCCTTATCGTACACTCAGAATATCTTCCTTCGGATCAAAGGATCAGCCAAAGTTTTTATCTGGAAGTTTTGAGAAAGTTGCATCACAATTTGCATAAGATGTGCCCCAAGTTGTGGCAAACAAGTGACTGGTTCTTTGCACCTACCCACACCCAGCTGAGTGTTCAGCAGTTTTTGCCCAAAAACAGCAGGACCCTCATGTCCGACCCTCCCTATTCACTCAATCTCTCCCTGAGTTACTTTTCTTTGTTTCCCCAGATGAAAAAACCCTCAGAGGAAAACGTTTTTTGCCAATGTAGAAGAGGTGGGAAAAAAAAACAAAACAGCAGGAGCACTCAAAGGCATCAAAATGGACAAGTTAAAAAACTGTCTTGAACAGTGGAGAAAGCATCTCAATAGGTGTGTTGTATTAAACGGTGAGTATTTTGAAGGTGACTGAAGTTTAAACATGTAAGAATAAATAGACAATTTTTAATAAATAAATGCCAGTTTTTGGGGGTCCCTTCTCATACAGACCAATAGACTAGAGTAGACAGCCCAGTGGCATGGGGGAAACTCTCTTTATGTGATCAAATGAGTTTCCACAAAAGTGGCAAAACCATTCGATGGACAAAGGATGGTCTTTTCTACAAATGGTGCTGGGAAAACTGAATATTCACATGGAAAAGGACTCTGACCTTATGCCATATACAAGAGATAACTCAAGGGGCCAGGTTTGGTGGTTCAGCCTGTAATCCCAGCACTTTGGGAGGCCAAGGCAAGTGGATTGCCTGAGCCTGCGGGTTCAAGACCAGCCCGGACAACTTGGCAAAACCTTGTCTCTACGATAAATCAAAAATTGGCCGGGCATGGTAGCACGCGCCTGTAGTTCCGGCTACTTGGGAGGCTGAGGCAGAAGGATTACCTGAGCCCAGCAGGTCAATGCTGGGGTGGCCATGAGCATGCCACTTACTCTAGCCTGGGCAGTGGAGTGAAACTCTAATTCAAAAAAAAATAAATAACTCAAAATTTATCAAAGATCTAAATATAAGGCCCAAAACTATAAAGCTCTTAGAAGAAAACATAGGAGAAATGTCATGACATTGGATTTAATAAGGATTTCTTGCATATGACATCACAAGCACAGGAAATGACAGAAAAAAAACCAATAAATTAAACTATATCAAAATTTAAAACAAACTTCTATGCATCGAAGGATATGATCAACAGAATGAAAGGCTGGCCATGGAATGGGAGAAAATATTGACAAATTATAAATCTGAAAAGAGGCTACTATCCAGAAAATATAAAGAATTCCAACTCATCAGCAAAATAGTAACGCAAATACAAAATGGGCAAAAGACTTGAATAGGCATTTCTCAAAAGAAGATATACAAATGACCAATAAACACACAAAAAAGTATTCAACACCATTAGTTATTTGAAAATTGCAAATCAAAACTACAAGGAGATATCACTTCTCTCTCATTAGACTAGCTACTACCAAATGAGTAAATAAATTAGAAAATCACAAAGGCTGTGAGGGTGTGAAAAAGTTGAACCCATATGCACTCTAGGTGGGGAGGTGCAAGGGTGCAGCCACTATGAGGAACCTCAAAAAATTAAAAATAGAATTACAATATGATGCAGCAATTCCACTTCTATACCTAATGTAATTTAAGGCAAGGTTTCAAAGAGATAGCTGTATACTCATGTTCATAACAGCATTATTCTCAATAGCCAAAAAGCAGAAGCAACCCAAGTGTCCATTGGTAGATGAATGGAAAAACAAAATGTGGTATAACCATGCAACGGAATATTATTCAGCCTGAAAAGGGAAGGAAATTCTAACACATGCTACAACATGGACAATCCTTGTGGACATTCTGCTAAATGAAGTAAGCTAGTCACAAAAAGGAAAGTACTGATTCCACTTATATAAGGTCTCTAAAGTCATCAGATTCATGGAGACAGAAAGTTGAATAGTGGTTGCCAGGAGTGTGGAGTTAATGCTTAAGGGATAGAGTTTCAGCCGGGCTCGGTGGCTCAGCCTGTAATCCCGCACCCTTGGGAGGCTGAGGTGAGTGGATTGCCTGAACCCGTGGGTTCGAGACCCGCCTGGGC
>NW_007248527.1:810257-813963 GCF_000164805.1 Carlito syrichta
GGCCACTGCACTCCAGTCTGGGCGACAGAGTGAGACTCTAACTCAAAAAAAGAAAAAAAGGGGTAGAGTTTCAGTTTTGCAAAATGAGTTCTGGAGATGGATGGCAGTGATGGTTGCATAGCATAACAACATGAATGTACCTAATGCCACTGAACTATACATTTTAAAAGGGTAACAATAGGCCATGTGCAGTGGCTCATGCCTGCAATCCCAGCACTTTGGGAGGTCCAGGCAGGAGTATTGCTTGAGCCCACGAGTTCAAGATCAGCCTATGCAACATAGTGAGACCTCATCTCTACAAAAAATAAAAAACTTAGTGAAGTGTGGTGGCTCACCTGCCTGTAGTCCCAGCTTCTCGAGAGGCTGAAACAGAAGGATCTCCTGAGCCAAGGAGGTCGAGTCTTCAGTGAACCATGATCATACCACTGCACTCCAGCCTGGACAAAAAATCAAGATGGTAAATTTTATGTGTATTTGACCATGTTTAACAATGATACTAATAAAAGAAGATGAAGCTTGAGTAAGCGCTTGAAACTAGAAGGGGTGAGGAAGTTAGCCAAGTAGACATCTGGAAAGAGAACAGACCAGGCAGAGGGTAGCAAGCAGGCAAAAGCCCTGGAGTGACAGTTTCTTGGTGTGATAAAACTACAACCTCTCCTAAGAAGTCATACTGCATCGGTGACACTTCATGTGGCTGCTGATACCTTAGACCTTCTCGGCAACCTTAATTCCTCATGGGCAAGCTCCAGCCTGTTGTCTTCCTGTTTAAGCTCCTGCGGATCAGGTTTTGGGGATAAGCATCTTATAAAGCAGTGGTCCCCACCCTTTTTGGCATCAGGGACTAGTTTTGTGGAAGACGATTTTTTCACGGGTCAGGTGGGAGGATGATTTCAGGATGATTCAAGCACATAACATTTATTGTGCACTTTATTTCTATTATTATTACATTGCAATATATTATGAAATAATTATCCAACTCATCATTTAAAAAGAGGCATGGACGGAGTGGTAAATGAAATAATGGACAGGGCATGTGCGGACTAAAATAAGTGTGGGATTCTGACTTAAAGCCTGCCACCAGATGCAGCTGTACAATTGAAATACATCAACCCACTTGCCACTCACTGATAGGGTTTTGCTATGAGTCTCTAAGCAATTGACTTATGATGGTTGCTGTGCAGTCAAACCTCACTGCTAATGTCCATCGGTATTTGCAGCTGCTCCCTAGCACTAGTATCACCACCTCAGCTCCACCTCAGATCATCAGGCATTAGATTCTCATCAGGAGCGTGCAACCTAGATCCCTTGCAAGTGCAGTTCGCAATAGGGTTCCTGCTCCTATGAGAATCTAATGCCAAAACTGATCTGACAGAAGATGGAATTCAGGAAGTAATGCAAGAGATGGGGAAATAACTGTAAATACAGATGAAGCTTCACTTGCTCGCCAGTTGCTCAACTTCTGCTACGTGGCCCAGTTCCTAACAGGCCACAGATCAGTCCGTGGCCCAGGAGTTGGGAACCCCTGTTGTCAAGCGCATCTAAGTAGCACATCTGTCTGCAGCTGATAGGACAGACCACAAGCTTCTTGAGGCCAGCTCCTTGTTCTCATTTTCCCTCTGAACCCCAAGAGTACAAAGCTGACCCGAGATGGAAGCACCCTCAGTGGCTTTCTGATGAGGGATGTATTTTAGACGGGAGCATGAGGAGATGGGAGAGAGAGTGACATTTCATGCTCCACAAAGAAGTAAGGTCCTTGAGATATAAGACTCCAGAGACTTTGTGGACTCCGTTGCTTTACCAGCTTCGGTGATGAATTAGTTTCATCCTTTCCCAGTCTGCTAATAATCAGGTCTCAGACAAATCAGTGATCAAACTTTAAAAGATGGTCTGTGAGCCACTAACCTCACAGAAGAACAATTGCACAAAAGTTTACTGTAGCCATACAAAGGGAATTTTTTTATGAACCTTTTAAATCTGCTGATCTACTTGGGGAGCAAGCGCATCAGGGTGCATTTAAAAGTCTACGTGGAAGTAAACATTTTACTGCATGTTTGGGAAGAAGGGAAAAGTAAGCCAAGATTCATATTTTTCTAGGGCAAATGAGGTCATGTGCTGGTTTGCACCTGATCTTTCTTCCCATGGGGTCCTATAAAGATTCGTAAAGGCCCCAAACACGGCTGTTTTGCTATTCCTGGAGATTTATGGGGTTTTGGTTAAACACAATAGTAAGCATTCTCTCCAAGACAGTCCAGGAGTCAACAACTGGAAAATGGCATTGTAACTACACAAACCAAGATAACAGTGCCCTTGCCTGAGGACTAGGCACTCAGGAACTGAGGCAAACACATCCAGGACTAGGCTGAACCTTCATGTCTAACCGGGCTCCCAGGAGAGGACAAAGGAAGTCCCCTTCTTCCTTCTCCTGATCCCTGGGCCTGTCTGGAGCTTCCAGCAGGGGCATAATGGGATACCAGGGTTGCTCTGTGTTTCCGTGTGGCTTCAGCAGAGAAGGAGCCCTTGTTCAAGTGGATGTTTGCCATTTGGGCGGCTTAACATCCATTACACCTTTCTCCCCGGGCCCAATTTTCTTTAAGGGACTTGGAATATTCTGCCCTCTCCTAGCCAAGAGGCAGCTGCTTGTCTGGGGTTGACCAGTCAGGCTCCTTCACCCAGGCCCTGGACGCTTGAGGAAAGTGGTGCGGGACAGGGAGGGGGGAGGCTTTTTATTCCAGCCCTGATGCCTGGACTTCTAGAAGCTACCAGATATCTACTGTCTACTACACTACACAGATGTCTCGAGCCACCTGCTTCCTCTCCTTTTTCCAAGCTTTGTTCTCCAGCCTTCCTATCCTCTCTTGAGTTGTCTGGGAGCCTTCCAGCAAATTCCTAATGTGCTGATATTTGCTGAAGCTAGTTTCAGTTGCCTGTCAGCAAAGAATCTTGATTGGTAAAGATGGGCATAGCCCCAGGGCCTGCTACTAACTCAAGCATCAAAAGTGCTCCCACCAACAGTTCAACTGCTATGGAACTGCTAGCGATTCCTAATAGAATGAAAAATTGACCTTCCACACGATCGGCAAACCTTCTCCTGGGAATATACCCAGAGAAACATCAGTTGCGCTACAAAAAAGACACTTGCACATGCGTGTTTATTGCTTTTCCATTCATAATAGCAAGAACATGGAAGCACCCCTACTTCCCATCGAAAGTGGACTGGATAAAGAAAAGGCCGTGCATATGCACAATGGAGGAATACACAGCCGTAAAGAACAAAATCGTGGACTCTGCAGCAAATTGGATGGCGTTAGAAACCATCATACTCAGCGACAGATCACAGAAGCAAAGAACGACTACCACAAGTTCTCACTCGTAAGTGGGCCTTGACTGTTAATCACTTTAGCACAAGGGAGGGATTGGCAGTCACTGGGCACGGCCAGGGGAGGGAGGGAGGAAGGAGGGTGGGGGACAAGTGACAACACAAAGGGCACCTGGTCCACTACCGGGGGAGTGAGAGCCAACTAGAAGCTCAAACTTCGCCTGTGTGCAGCCTCCTTATGGAGTCAATCTTCACGTGTACCCCACATCTCTAAAATAAAATGTTTAAAAATAAGTAAAAAAATAGCCGGGCTCGGTGGCTCAGCCTGTCATCCCGCGCCTTTGGGAGGCTGAGGTGAGTGGATGGCCTGAACCCGCAGGTTCGAGACCC
>NW_007248527.1:814172-824143 GCF_000164805.1 Carlito syrichta
GGGCCGGGAGCGGCCACGGCACTCCAGTCTGGGCGACAGAGTGAGACTCCGACTCAAAAAGAAAAAAGTAAAAAATAAAGTGTTCACACCCTAATCCCTAGGCAAACACTAACTTTTCCCCCAGAAGCCCTGCCTTAGAGTGACCATCATTCTTCTCCGAGGGTTCAAATAAGGGCCCAAGGACTATGATTTCATTATTTCAACAACCAGAAACAATCCTCAGAATTCACAGCCTTCAGAGAGATGGAGGAGAGACCCAATGTTCTCTCAAGGATCCTTTCCCAACAGGATTCTCGGAGGCATCACAAAGCAAAATGCCACAGTGCAGAATCCTGACTTTACTTTTATTTTAATTGTAGTAAAATATACATGAGGCCGGGCTCGGTGGCTCAGTCTGTAAATCCCAGCACTTTGGGAGCCTGAGGTGAGTGGATTGCCTGAGCCCGCAGGTTCGAGACCAGCCTGGGTAACTTGGCGAGACCTCCTCTCTACAGTAAGTTTTAAAAAACGTATTCGGGTGTGGTAGCACACGCCTGTAGTTCTGGCTACTTGGAAGGCTGAGGTGGAAGGATCGCCGGAGCCCAGCAGGTTGACCCTGGGGTGGCTGTGAGCCTGCCACTGTGTGTCAGCCTGGGCAACAGAGTGAGACTCCAACTCAAAAATATATAGAGACACGACATAAAATGCACCAAATGTAACCATTTCAAGTGTTAAGTTGAAGTCCATGCATATCATGTGCATCCATGACCACCACTCAACTCCAGAACTTTTTCATCTTCCACAGCTGAAGCTCTGTCTTAGTTAAACACTAACTCCCCATTTCTTTCCCTCAGCCCCTGGCAACCACCATTCTACTTCCAGTCCCTATCAATTTGATTTCTCTACGAATCTCATATACGTAGACTCATACAGTATTTGTCTTTCTGTAACTGGCTTCTTTCACTTAGCGTAATGACCTCAAGGCTCACCCATGTTGTAGCATGTGCCAGAATTTCCTTCCTTTTCCAGGTTGAATAATAATCTATTGTATGTATATATCACTTTTTTTAGCCTTATTTTATTATAAAGATTTGAGGCACAAGTCAGGCTTAGGTACATAAGTTATGTATGTGCAGGTGAAGTCTGGGCCTCTAACTAGTCTTCACTTTTCCTGGTTCAGGGCCAGGTACCCTTCGTGTTGTTACGTACTCCTCCCTTCCTCCCTCCCCTGGCAGTGTCCTGTGACTGCCAATCCCTCCCTTGTGCTTTTGTGATTAATGTTCAGGTCCCACGTATGGGTGAGAACATGTAGTATTTGGTTCTTTGTTTCTGTGATAGATCACTAAGAATGACAGTCTCCAATTTCACCCAATTTGCTGAGAAGTCCATGATTTTTTCCTTCTATATGGCTGTGTAATATTCCATCATGCTGCGTAACATTCCATCACAGTGTGCAATATTCCATACATGGCTGCGTAATAGTCCATCATGTACCACATTTTCTTTATCTAGTCCGTCTTTGGTGGGCAGTAGGATTGGTTCCATATTTTTGCTATTGTGAATGGTGCGGCAATAAACATGCGTGTGGAGGCGTCTTTTTTGTAGAATGATCTTTTGCACCACATTTTGTTCACCCATTCATCTGTCAGTTGACACTTGTTTTACTTCCACCTTTTGGCTAATATTATGAATAATGCTGCTATGAACTTAGGCGTACAAATACCTACTCAAGTCCCTGTTTTCAGTTCTTTTAACTAAATGTACGTTTGAAGATAGTCGAAATGAGTTGCACAGCTTGCCTTTTTATAGGGGATCTACTTGAATAATGTCTTTCTGGGTACTTGTTACATTCAGGATACTATGATAGGTTCAAGGAATGCAAAGATGGATACTCTTGGGCCCTTTCCCAGCACTCATCTGGAAGAGAAGAGGCTCCAGCACAGAAACATCAGGAAAGTCTACCTCGCTCCCACAAGGTTCCAGACAGAAGTGCCAGTAACTCTTCTAGGGTCTCTGAGGAGGGAGAGGCTGGCACAGACTGTTGGGGCCCAGGGGATGGGCCACGAAGGGTGCCAGGGTGTGGAGCAGCAGCACCAGGGACCACTCTTGCGAGGACCACCCATCTTCATAAGAGCCTATTGTTTTCCCGTTAGACAACTTCCAAGACAGGACTTTCCAAGGCTCCTCACCGGGGGTTCCAAATGAGAGACCCCTTACCTGCACCCACATGGGCAAGTCTTTGCATGAATTCTCCAAGGTTGGCAGCAAACCTTCCAGTGGATTGTGATCTTGGGTAAGTGACCAATCTCAGGTTAATGACTTGAGTTTCTGTCACCTCATAGAGTCATTGTGAATGGAGCCATGCATGTAAATACCCAGGGTGCCCCAAAAAAGTACACATTTTAAGAAAGGAAAAAACTGTATTAAAATGTAACACTCAACATATACCCATAACAAAAGATGGCAACAAGTCACGATTAACTTCTGCAATTACAAGAGGTGCTCAAAGTGGTTGCCATCAGTATCCAGACACTTCTGATTACGGCGAACATCTCTTATCATAGCTTAAAATGTGTAGACATATTTTTGGCTCCCCGGTATTTATCCCAGTGCCTGGCCATAGATAGGCATGCACTGACACAGTATTGGCTATTCCTCCCAAGCCTATTAGCTTCATCTGAGAGGGAATTCTGCTTTGCCCACAGATGTATCTCCAGGGCCTGGCCTATTGCCCAGCACTTAGTAGGTATACAGTAACTATTTATCATACTCACTAACATTCACAGTTTTACAAAGGCAGACATAGGTTAGTGTGCAGAATACTGTGTGCTATTTCTCAGCAAAAAGTCCCCCTTCCAAGCATGCCTCGAGAGCACTGGGGCTAGATGCCTGCAAACTGCATTTTCACGTTCTTCTGTTAGCTGGCTGATTTGGAGCTAGGTTCCATTCAAGCACTGGGGGGAGAAAAGGAAAGGCATGAGAAAGGGTAAAGCTACTTTCCCCAGATTCTGAGGCTCCTCTAGCAGAAGTAGCAGTAGCAGCAGTGGAAAGGGGCCAGCAGGGAAGGAAGCAGCAGCCAAGGCAGTGACAGCGGCAGCAGTAGCAGCAGGCCAGAAAACGCAGGCCCAGATTCCTGCTCAGGCAGCTTCTTCTCAGCACCAGCAGTCTCAGGGGCACCAAACCATGGGTGCTGGCTAAAGACAGTTTCCCTATTGTTCCTCAAGCCCTGGGGTGGTAGCAGCTTCTAGTAGCTGTTACTCACTGGATAACTTTCCCATGCTCTTCCCCCCCCCCCCACACACACTCTTTTAACGCCTTTGTAATCAATCCCTTGTATTAAATTCTCTGTTTTGAAATACATGGGAGTGCTATATTGATTGGACTCCAACTGAGAGAGTTAACTTCTTCTCGAAAGGAGTGTCTAGGGGCTTCGGGGCAGTCCTACTGCCAGGGCCATTCTGGTGATGATGCCTCCGTCTGCATCTCTGCATAGCAAAGGAAGTCAGGAAAAAAACCCACGGTCTTCCTGGCTCCTCTGTGATGCTGGCCGCTTTGTATGGTGGTGTTAGTTGTTCTCGGCACAAAAATGCCCTGTTATGGGTACATGAGATCTGAGCTCTCTCCAAGCCCTGTGCACTCACCTGAGGGGAGGGGAACGCCTTTTTTGAAGCTAGCACAGGCAGGTGACGACCCTGCTGAGACCGCTCCAGACCCATGCCTGGGCAGGGCTAGCTCTTTCCCCAAAATCTCAAGTCCCTAGCCTCCTCCCAGGTACCCCTCAGGGCTATTTTCTGGGCTGACTCAGACATTTAAGAGGAAAAGGATTTCGGTCAGGACTGATGGAAATTCCTTTCGGGTGGAGGCCAGGCCAGAGCAGAACAGATTCCAAACTCAGTACAGCTTCCCATGCTGCCCCAAACCTGGCCTTCTGTCCTCAGAACATCCGCAGGCCTCCATCCCACCGTACTGACTCCAAGCTAGAAAGCTGACCTATCCCTGCCCTCACAGGGCTCCCATGCCCGGGGACCCCCACAGCCACGAAAGCCACTAATCTTCCTCCACGTTTCCTCTCACTACATAGAGAACCCAGAAGGCTGCTCCGAGCCCTCCCCAGATTGCTAGCTCCCCAAGCTAGGCCTTGGTGCCACCAATTCTCTGCAGGCATCTGTGTCAACACAACATTTTTGAAGGGCTTCAGGTACCTCTGACGAAATGCAATAAAATGAAACAAGCCACCCAGCTCTGGGCCCACGAACCCTTGTGGAGCTCCACGTTTCTTTTCCTGTTGTTGAGGAGAGCCACACCACCCACTGAGTTCACTGAAACCGAGGCATCCATATTCCCGCAGAAGAGTGCACGTATGCTTGAAACCCTTAAACAACCCTCGCCATATGTGTCGATTTAAATGGAAACCAAACGGAGAAGGATTCTGACGACAGTCTGTCACTGACTGGAGCGCTACTTCCTCCAGCTAATTTATGTCTTCCGTAATCACGTTGATGCTTTTTAAAAGGCTCCACCTGTGACGGCACTTTTTTTGCCCCTACGTCCCACTCAAAGGTCCCCAGCCCCTGCCCTAAGAGTCATTTTAAGACACCACGCTCTCATAGCACTTTATCTTCCCAGCTCTTTACCTGTATTAATTAATTAGTGCTATAAATACAACCAGCACATGACTATTCTAGAGCTAATCCGTCAATGACTCAGCTCAGGACCTGCAGGGAAATTAGGAAAATTGAATCTTTCAAAAGTTAGGCCTATGCAAAGTAACTTAGTCAATTCTGTCCTGAGGGTCAATGGGGACTGGCTGATTTAGGCTCCACCTGGGTAGAAAAGCAATTTCCTTAACAGCAAGCCAGCAACCCCGGTTAAGGTGATTCTGACCTTATAAGTAAAACATGGATTATGATTTCCTGCTGGTTGAGTGTACTAACACTTGTTGAGGGCCCACTACTGTACACACCTCATCCTGGGCTACATAATAAGTGTCAGGAGATGGTCTCAGGCTTTTCCCACTAAATTTGTTATGGTGGGGCTAAGCAAAATGCAAACTATGGTCAGAAATATCAATCCCAAAAATCAAGCAAAGGAAATCAGGAGACTTGGGACTGATGTAAAAGATTATAGATTCACTGAGTCATTTAAAAAAATTGAACATCTACAATGTGTTGCATTCCAGAGATACTAGGAATAAGATGTGGTCACCACACTTTTTGTTTGTTTGTTTGTTTTGCTTTTGAGTCAGAGTCTCGCTCTGTTCCCCAGGTTGAAGTGCAGTGGCACACTCATGGCCACCACAGCTTCAACCTGCTGGGCCCAGGTCATCCTTCCACCTCAGCCTTCTGAGTAGCTGGAATCACAGGCAAGCACCACCACACCTGGCTAAATTGTTGTTGTTGTTGTTGTTGAGACAAGTTCTCGACAAGTTGCCCAGAATGTTCTCAAACCCCAGGCTCAGGCAATCCTCTTGCTTCTGCCTCCCAGAGTGCTGGAATTACAGGCGTGAGCCACCGCGCACAGCTGGTTTTCACTCTCAAAAGCCATACAGCCACTGAGGAAGATAAACTTGAAAGCCATATACCCAGGAATCCATCATGTCCAGAATCCAAGGTATAGGGGGAAAAGGCCCAACGAAAGGATATCCTAAACTCCCCAATTCACACGGTCATGGGTCTGTCTAGAAACAAGGCTAGAAGAAGAGAAGCTCTGTTGATTCAATCATAGGCCTCGAAGACTATCTTAGTGACGCGCCAAGCTACTTATGTTTTGTTTGGACCTTAACTCTGCGTTCCTGGGTCTAAATTCTGGGTTTGGCCCTAATGGGTCCTTCTCCACATTGGACATTGGCATGGCCGGCGGGTCTTTTGCCCTGGTCTGGCCTCCTTCTGGGTCACAGGCAAATAGGGCTGAACGAGAGTGACATGAACAAGAGGTACACTGAATTCCCATGGCTGACCTAGGAATGTCATTTCTTTAGCTGTCTTCTTAATTTCTTGTTAACTGCAACATAAAGAGCTCACCTCATCTAGAGTCCTACCATGAAACTGCAGCTGCAGGCTGGCATTTATACTGTGAGTAAAACTGCTTTGCTGAACTCTAATTTGCATTTGGTTTTTGCCCACCTTGCTGATTAAATCCAGGAATGCTGATTCCCATAAGGCTCTGGACTAGGCTCTGGGGGATAAAGGATGCAAAAGTCTTAGACACCACCCTGAAAAAGAGAAAGGCTGTCTGGACCTCTGGCTAGGAGCATGGATCAACAACAACTTTAAGTCCGCAAGAAGCCCTGAAGGTACAGGATAGGAGAGTCAGAATCTTCCTGTGTAGGGAGGGTGGAGAGTAGAGTTCAGCATCTTGGAAAAGACCCGCTTCCAACAGGGAGGCTTAAGCATTGCAGGGCAAGGGGAACTTGCTGGCAAGGGCAGAAATGTGCTGGGCATACTGAGGAGTGATAGTGGGGAGCCCACTTTCAGCACCCATCCGGAAAACGCTCTTGGACTTCCAAGCTTTGTAGATTTCCCTACCTCCTTCAACGAACCCGTCCTGCATTCCTCAGGCATCTTCTGACAGTAACAAAAGCAAATACAGACTCCTCTCACAGCCATCCTACAGGGAAATGATCTCCCTAAGTCGCCCCTGCCTTCCTGCTTCTCCTGTAATCCTGTGGTCCAACTTTATTCTGAGGCAGCCCCCCTGGGTAGAAAGAGATGTGTTTTCTCCCTGCCTCCTTGGTGCAACAAGCTACCTTCTCATAAAAGAGTCTAAAATGTTCAAAGATGCTTCACCCATCTATCTTCACGTGGAAAGGGGAAAGTCCTAGAATTCAGCGAGGTCATTCCAAGCAACTACAAGTTGACAGCTGTGAAACTGTCTGAGGAAACTACCAACTGCCATTGTCTTTTTTTTTTTTTTTTTTGAGTTGGAGTCTCACTCCGTCGCCCAGGCTGGAGTGCAGTGGCTGCTCCCAGCCACCGCAGCCTCAACCTGCGGGGCTCCAGTAATCCTTCCGTCTCAGCCTTCCAAATAGCTGGAACTACAGGCACGTGCTACCACGTCCGGCTAATTTTTCTTTTGATTTATTGTAGAGATGAGGGCTCACCAAGTTGCCCAGGCGGGTCTTGAACCCGCAGGCTCAGGCAATCCACTCACCTCAGCCTCCCAAAGCGCAGGATTACAGGCTAAGCCATCGAGCCCGGCTTCCATTGTCTTAAAGTATTTAATTCCACCATAACAATGAATTCTCAGGCTGGAGGGAGCTCTGGACACCACATGGAGTCTGTAAGAGACGCCCACTGAGGTTGTTGAGGCACAGACACCACAACCTGCCTGTGGACATTTCCTCGCATTTTACCTGCTTGGAGGAGACACTGTTTTGTTGGTGCCCAGTCAAGGCCAGATGCTTTCAGGAAGGCAACTGTCAGAGATCTTCAGGAATACCAAACAGACCCCAGCATCCTCCAGTACACGGAAATCCTGCTACCTCCAAACACATTTTCCCCCCAACTTTATTGAGGTTTGATTGACAAATAAAAATTGTATATATTTAAGGTGTACGATATAATGATTTGACATTCATAAATACTGAGAAAAGATTACTACAATCAAGTTAATTAACATATCCATCACCTCCCATAGTTACCCTTTGTGTGTGAGTGTGTGGTGAGAACACTTAAGATCTCCTCTCTTCGCAATTGCAAGTTTACGATGCATTATTAACGATAGTCACCATGCCTTACCTTAGAGCTCCAGAATTTACTCATCCTGCATAATAGAAACGTTGTACCTTCCAACAACATCTCTTCATCACTCCCACCCACCCCCAGTCGCTGGTAACCACCATTTGACGCTCAGTTTCTACGAGCTTAACTTTTTTGGATTCCACAAATAAATGAGACCATGCAATGTTTGTCCTTTGGTGTCCAGCTTATTTCACCAGGTATAATGTCCTCCAGGTTTATCCCTGTTGTGGCAATGACAGAATCTCCTTCTTTTTTAAGACTGAATAATATTCTACTGTTTGTATGTGTGTTTGTACAAACATATCACAGTTTCTTTATCCATTTGACTGTTGTCTTAGTGCTTTTTTCTGTTGTTATAACAAGAACACCACAGACTGGATAACTTATGATGAATGGAAATGTATCGGCTTACAGTTTGGGAGGCTAGAAATTCCAATACCGAGGTGCGGGCACCTTGCAAGGCTGCACTATCCTCTGGCAGAAGATCAGAAAGGCAAGAGCGGGCAAGAGAGAGAGGCAAAAGAAAGCCAAGCTCACCTTTTTATAAGGAACCGCTCCTTCAATAATAAATCCTCTCCCAAGATAAAAGCATTCATCTATTCATGAGGGCAGAATCCTTATGGCCTAATCACCTCTGATTAGGGCTCCTCCCACTGGGGTAAGTTTCCAACACATGCTTTGGGGAGGACACATTCAAACCACAGCGACTGTCAATGGACACTTCAGTTTGATTCCATTTCTTGGCTACTGTAGATAAATCTGCAATGGACATGAGAGCACAGTTATCTCGACGAGGTGGTTATTTTATTGCTTTTGGCCATGGATCCAGATGAGAAACTGCTGTATTATATGGTAGTTCTATTTTAAATTTCTTTATGAACCTTTATACTATTTTCCACAATGGCTACACCAGTCTACACTCCCACCAACAGTGTATAAGATAATAGCCCTCCTTACAGGTATGAGGTGATACCTCATTAAAGTTGATTCGCAGTTCCCTGATAATTTGTAATGTTGGCAATCTTTTCATATACCTGTTGACTATTATATCTTCTTTGGAGAAATGTCTATTCAGGTCTTTTACCGTTTGTTCAACAGGTTTTTTGTTTTTCTGCTATTGAGTGATGTGAGCTCTTGATAGATTTATTAACCCTTTATCAGATGTATGGTTTACAAATAATTTCTCCCAAATCTTAAGCTACCTTTTCGTTTTAATTGCTTCCTTCACGGTGTAGAAGTTTTTAGTTTGATGCAGTTCCATTTACTTAATTTGCTCTTGTAACCTGAGGTTTTAGGAGTCATATCCAAAAAATTATCGCCAAGACCAATGTCAAGGAGCTTTCCCCTTACATTTTCTTTTAAGAGATTTTTTTTGGATTCAGGCCTTATTTAAGTCTTTAATCCACGTTGAGTTGATTTTTATATATGGCATAAGGGCTCATTATCATCCTTTTGTATGTGGATATCCAGTTTTTCCAGCTCATTTATCGAAAAGACTTCCCTTTCCCATTACGCATTCTTGCCCCATTGTGTATTTTTGTTAAAGATTAGTAGACCACATATGCATATATATGCAGATTTGTCTCTGGGCCCTCTATTCTATTCTACTGGCATATATTTGTCTTTATGCCAGTACCATACCATACCATTCTTACTACTTAGCTTTGCAATATAATTTGAAACTAAAAAGTATGATGCCTGCAGCTTTGTTCTTCTTTTTCAAGATTGCTCTAGCTATTTGGGGTCTTCTGTGGTTCCTATAAGTTTTAAGATTGTTTTTTCTATTTCTATGAAAAATGTCATTGGAATTTTGATAGGGATTGCATTAAAACTATAGATCACTTTAATAGGATGGACATTTTCACAATGTTAATTATCCCACCCCATGAACACAGGATATCCTTCAATTTATTTGTATCTCCTCCCATTTCTATCATCAGTGTTTTATAGTTTTCAGTGTACAGATCTCAGAAATAATGTACAGCTCTTAACTCCTTGGTTAAATTTATTCCTAAGTATTTTATTATTTTTGAGGCTATTGTAAATGGGATTTTTTTTTTTTTTTTTTTTTGAGTTGGAGTCTCACTCTGTCGCCCAGACTGGAGTGCAGTGGCACGCTCCCGGCCACCACAGCCTCAATCTGTTGGGCTCTGGTGATCCTTCTGCCTCAGTCTTCCAAGTAGCTGGAACTACAGGTGTGCACCACCACGCCCGGCTAATTTTTTGATTTATTGTAGAGATGAGGTCTCGCCA
>NW_007248527.1:824163-828892 GCF_000164805.1 Carlito syrichta
GTCTCGCCAAGTTGCCCAGGCAGCCTCGAACCCGCGGGCTCAGGCAATTCACTCACCTCGGCCTCCCAAAGCGCGGGATTACAGGCTGAGCCACTGAGCCCGGCTTGTAAATGGGATTTTAAAATTTCCTTTCTCTAATAGTTTATTTTTAGTAGATAGAAACACAACTGATTTTTGTATATTGATTTTGTATCCTGCAACTTTAGTGAATTCATTTATTCATTTTAACAGGTTTATTTTGTGAAACCTTTAGAATTTTCTATATATACTCTAAGATCATGTCACTTAGACCGTGTAACTTCTTCTTTTCTTATTTAGATGCCTTTTATTTCTGTTTCTTGTCTAATTGCTCTGGCCAAGACTTCCAGTATGGTGTTGAAAGAAGGGGAAAGAGTAGACATTTTTATCTTGTTCCTGATCTTAGAGGCAAAAGAATTGAACTTTGTACTGCTGAGTATGATGTTAACTATCTTGTCATAAATGGTCTCTATTATGTTGAGGCACATTCCTCTATACCTAATTTATTGAGAGTTTTGTTTTTGTTTTTGTTTTTGTTTGAGTTGGAGTCTCACTCTGTCACCCAGACTGGAGTGCAGTGGCCGTTCCTGGCCACGGCAGCCTCGACCTGCTGGGCCCCAGCGATCCTTCCACCTCAGCCTTCTGAGTAGCCGGAATTACAGGCATGCACTACCATGCCCAGCTGATTTTTTGATTTATTGTAGAGATGAGGTCTCACTGCCCAGGCAGGTCTCGAACCCGCAGGCTCAGGCAATCCACTCACCTCAGCCTCCCAAAGGCATGGGATTACAGGCTGAGCCACCGAGCCCGGTGAGAGTTTTTATTATAATATGATGTTGAGTTTTGTCAAATGCTTTTCTGCATTTATTGAGATGCTCATATAGTTTTTATCCTTCATTCTGTTGGTGTGGTGTCACATTTATTGATTTGCATATGTTGGCATGTCCTTGTAGCACAGGAATAAATCCCACCTGATTATGGTATATAAACCTTTCTTTTTATCTCCTTCCCTCCCCTCCGGTTTTTTGGGGTTTTTTTCTCTCTCTTTTAATTTTTTTATTTTAAAGATGTGGGGTACAATTCAGGATTAGGTATACAAATGTTCATTATGCAGGTACTCTTGTTGATGAAGTGTGTTCCCCCTCCCCTGGCAGATTCCCACTACTGCCAATCCCGCCCCCCACCCCACCCTGCACCCGGCAGTTTCCCACTACTGCCAATCCTTTTCTTATAGTATTACGATAATTGTTCAAGGTGTGCTTATGAGTGAGAACATGTGATACTCAGTTCTTTGTTTCTGTGATACATCACTCAGTATTATAGACTCTAAGTCCATCCAGGTTGCTGTGAAGTTCATGATTTTGTCCTTCTTTATGGCTGCATAATATTCCATCATGTATATGTACCACTTTTTTTAATCCAGTCCTTATTTGATGGGCAGCACGGTTTGTTCAATATGCTAGTAATTCAGTTCAATAGTATTTTGTTGAGGATTTTGACATCTATGTTCAACAGGGATATTGGCCCCTAATTTTATTTTATTATAGTGTCCGTGTCTGGCTTTGCTATTAAGGTAATGCTAGCCTCAAAATATGAGTTTGGAAGTGCTATCTGCTCTTCAATTTTTTAAAAATACTTTGAGAAGAATCGGTATTAATTCTTTTTAAAATTTTTAATAGAATTCACCAGTTCAGTCATCTGTATCTGGGTTTTTCTCTGCTGGAAAATTTTTGAATACTGATTCCGTTTTCTTAATTTTCATTGGTTGGTCTGTTCTTATTTTCTAATTCCCTATGACAATCTTGACATGTTGTATGTCTTCATGATTCAGTCATGTTTTATATTTCTAGGATGTATCCATTTCTTCTAGGTTGTTTGTATATGAATGTTTATGGTAGTTTTTCGTGATCTTTTTATTTTAGTGGTATCAGTTGCAATGTCTCCTCTTTCAATTCTGACTTAAGTGTTCTCTTAGTCTTGGTTAGTCCAGCTAAAGGTTGTCAATTTTGTTTATATTTTCAAACAACCAACTCTCAGTTTTATTAATTTTTATGTTGTTTTTCTAGTCACGATTTCACTTACTTCTGCTATGATTTTTGTTATTTCCTTCCTCTGCTTACTTTGAGCCTGGTGTGTTCTTCTTTTTCTAGTTCCTTGAGATTACATGTTAGGTTGTTTGAGTATTTTCTTAATGTAGACATTTATCTATATAAATTTCCTCTTAAACTTCTTTTGCTGCATCCCATAAGTCTTGTTATGTTTAGTTTCCATTTTTGTTTGTCTCAAAATATGTTTTATTTCTTATTTGACCCACTAGTTGTTGCTATGGTCTGAATGTTTGTGTATCCCTTGAAATCCCAACCCCCAAGGTGATGGTATTAAGAAGTAGGACCTTTGCAATGTGATTTGCAAAGGGATAAGTGCCCTTATAAAAGAGACCTCAGAAAGCTAGATAGCTCTTTCCTCCATAATAAGTTACAGTGAGAAGACATTAGACTATAAAGGAAATAGGCGCTCACCAGACACTGAAACTTTCGGCGCCTTAATCTTGGACTCCTCAGCCTCCAGAACTGTGAGAAATAACTATTCATTCTGAATTAACTAGTTTGTGACAGTTTGCTATAAAACCTGAACAAAGTCAGTTGTTCAGAAGGATGATGTTCAACTTCCACATATTTGTGCATTATACAGTTTTCCTCCTTACTGATTCCTATTACCATTGTGGTCAGAAGAGATACTGTTCCTGAATTAACTAGTCCAGTCGCTTCTCTTACAGTCAATCAAAGAGACAGAAACAGGGAGAAAAGGGGTTTATTTCTGCAACCAGGTTATAGGGAGACAGGTACTATCCTTACAAAAAAAACTGCTCAAAATTTGTACAGTTTACTTGGAATTTATATTCCGTAGCCCCTCACCCACCCCTGAGGCTAAATTAACAGGGGCATGACTCAAGACCTCTTAATAATCCCTTCACCCACCCCTGAGACTCAATCAACAAGGCCTACTGGCAGTTTCAGCATGACCCCAGATCTAATAATCAAACATGAGAAATGTTAGAAACCCCCATTCCCAAAGCCTTGGTCTATAACAATACTTGATAAGATTTCAATCTTCTTACACTTGTTAAGATTTTTTTTGTGGCCTAATACACAATCTATCCTAGAGGATATTCCATGTTTGCTTGAGAAGAACATGTATTTGGTTGCTATTGGATAGAATGTTCTGTATATGTCTGCTAGGTCCATTTGGTCTAAAGTGTAGTTCAATAAGTTTTTGACTTAAAGTCTATTTTATCTGATATAACTATAGCCATCCCTGCTCTCTTTTGTTTACCATTTGCCTGAAATTTCTTTTTCCATCCCTTCACTTTCAGCCCAAATGTGTCCATAAAGTACAGTGATTCTCTTTAAGGCCACATATAATTAGATATTTTTTTAAATATCCATTCAGCCACTCACCAGACTATGAAGATAATAGGTCCTCACCAGACACTGAAACTTTCAGAGCCTTAATCTTGGACTTCTTAGCCTCTAAAACTGTGAGAAATAATTATTCATTCTTGATAAGCTACATAGTTTGTGACAGTTTGCTATAAAAACCTGAACAGACAAACTCAGTTGTTCAGAAGTATGATGTTCAACTTCCACATACTGATTGGAGAAATAAACTCATTTACATTTAAGGCAACTATTGATAGATAAGAACTTACTATTGCCATTTTGTTCATTGTTTTCTAGACTGTCTTGTAGTTCCTTTGTTCTTTTCTTCCTCTCTTGCTGCCTTCTTTTGTGACTTGATGATTTTCTATAGTGATATGCTTTGAATTCTTTTCTTCATCAGTTGTGTATCTACTATAGGTTTTGGTTTGTGGATACCATGAGACTTATGTGAAACATTTTACACAAGTCTATTTTAAGCTAATAACAACTTAACTTTTATCACACACAAAAACTCTCCACTTTTATTTCTCTCCCCACACTTTATGCTTTTGATGTCACAATTAACTTTTTATTATCATTATTATTTTTTTTTTTTGAGTTGGAGTCTCACTCTGTCATCCAGACTGTGCAGTGGCCGCTCCCAGCCACCACAGCCTCGACCTGTTGGGCTCCGGTGATCCTTCTGCCTCAGCCTTCCAAGTAGCTGGAACTACAGGCACGCGCTACCAAGCCCAGCTCATTTTGATTTATTGTAGAGATGAGGTCTCACCAAGTTGCCCAGGCAGGTCTCGAACCCACGGGCTCAGGCAATCCACTCACCTGAACCTCCCAAGGTGTGGGATTACAGGCTGAGCCACTGAGCCCGGCACAATTAACTTTTTATATTGTGTATCCATTACCAACTATTATAGCTATAGCTATTTTTATACTTTTGATTTCTATATCACCATTAGAGTATTAGAGTATTCTGAATTTGACTATAGATGGTCTCTCACTTAAAATGGTTCAATTTATGATTGCTCAACTTTACAATGGTTTAAAGTAATACATAAGCCGGGCTCGGTGGCTCTGCCTGTAATCCCGCACTTTGGGAGGCTAAGGTGAGTGGATTGCCTGAGCCCGTGGGTTCAAGACCTGCCTGGGCAACTTGGTGAGACCTTATCTCTACAATTAATCAAAAATCAGCCTGGCGTGGTAGCGCGTGCCTGTAATTCTGGCTACTTGGAAGGCTGAGGCGGAAGGATCGTCGGAGCCCAGCAGGTCGAGGCTGC